>NC_061109.1:80019547-80027047 GCF_015104395.2 Macrobrachium nipponense
GTACATTCCCAGACTAAGATTTAGGTTGTTTTTATTAGTGATTTGTATAATTGCCGATTCCAGTAAATTTCTTGAAACATAATCATTAGATCTAGCAATTACCGAGGTATCACCCCAATTAATACAATGAGATTTTTCACTCAGATAGATAAACAGTGCATTTGAAGTCTGGGCTGTTCTAACTGAATACATATGCTGCTTAATACGTACACAAATTTTTACTTGACTGACCAACGTAAAACGATAGGCAATCCTTACAAGGAATTTTGTAAATGATGTTGTTATTTGTTACGGGACTATTCTTAATTAGCATACCTTTAATGGTATTGTTATAAGAGAACACTACATTAACATTAAACGATTTAAATATTGATTTTATGGTTTCAAATCCACGAAATTAAGGTAAGCTAAGTACATTTTTAGGCATTTCTTTTTCATTAATAGCAACTCTATAAAACTTTTTGTGAGCTTTTTGGTAACATAAATCAATTAAATGAGGTGGGTAGCAGAGATTGTTTCCTATCTTTTTTATGTATTCTATTTCTATATTTTATATTATATATATATATATAATGTATATATATATACTTATTATATATACATAGTAATATTAGTTAATATATTATAATATATAATATATATAGAGAGAGAGAGAGAGAGAGAGAGAGAGAGAGAGAGAGAGAGAGAGAGGCCACTGATCTCCGTTAACAGCTGGGTCACCTAGAGGTGGCTACACCAGCCACTATATTACAGAGCAGCTGACTCCTGAAGAACTCAGACTTCTGGACCTCAAAAAATCCTTTTGGGGTGAGGTTGGTGGCCCCTCATCCTTCTCCATACTGGCTACGACCTATAATTATGTAGTCGACCAATCAACTACCAGGTACCTAATTCACAACTTCACACCAACGGAGGCACCTTGAGATGGAATCGAGTCCTGGACCCTTCACTGGTGTAGGAAATGTCCTAACCACTGGACGACACTATGTTACGCTATTTCTACCCTAATACCTATTTGCTGAAGTAGAAACACATAAATAATAAGCACTAGAAAGTAAAAAATTATAAAATATGACGAAAAGCCTACACCTTTGACCCCCGAATAAGACACTGTTAGAGCAAAGTCTTGTGAAAGCTTCCCTTTAAAAAAATTATAAACAACTAAATAAAATGAGGGTCAGACGATGGCGTTGTGGGAAACCCACAGTGGGGCACCGTGGGGGCAATTCTTCTCCTTCAGGCCTTGCCATTGTTCCCACAGGAGATTTACGCCGCCATTGTCTAACGTGCGGGAATGAATCTTAAAGCCATTATTTACCGTCACATTATCCTATTCAATTCGGCGGACAGAGCAGCGAATTGGCCCGGGGATTTATCAACTTTAGCTGACAACGGCAGGTTATCCTTCATCCTTCGTCGTAGCGGGGTTATTCACTGAATCCGCACGCCCCCTCCCCCGGAACTTTGAATAACAATGAATGAACAGATGGGTCTGCTCCCCATTCTGTATACATTTAACAAACCGCTGAATGAAGAACAAGTGGATACATGCCCTGGTTAAAATTTCATTCATGCACTCTAGAATGAATAATGAATATGGACTCATTCATGTACTATTCATCAGTCTATTATTCATTTTATTCATTCCACATGAATGCATGATCACAAATGAAGGTTCACTCACAATGCCATCTATCACCGTGGGTTATTCACTTCATTCATTATTCATTCAAAAAATTATACATATTCATACCCATTTATTCATTTCTTCACATTCTCCTCATAAAGGAAAGATTAGCTCGTGTTTCATCATAAAATTGGATACCTTCCCAGATTACCTATTTTCCATTCAACAATATTTCACTCTGGTAATGGAGTAGCATAACAGAGATAAGCAAACGAGAATAAATGTCTTCCAGGCTGGATGTGACACACACACACAGAGAGAGAGAGAGAGAGAGAGAGAGAGAGAGAGAGAGAGAGAGAGACTGATTGTACTGAATTTCATAAAGAGAAATAAATTATAATTCATGATTTTGTGCATTATACATATACATATGTATTTACACACACACACACACACACACACACACACACACACATATATATATATATATATATATAGAGAGAGAGAGAGAGAGAGAGAGAGAGAGAGAGATATAGACGGCCTCATGAGAGAGGAGTGCAAATGAGTTACTGATTTGACGGATCTGAATTCATAAAGCACAATGGTTTCCAAATAGTCTACAATATACCATTTAAAAGAAAAAAAAAAACACCGGCACCAGACAAAAAATAGAAAATGAAACCGACTTATCCCTAAAATCTAATAAAAAATTGTTCAGCCCAAATCCCGTATATCCAAAAAATCTGATTAATACCCGTTAATTACTTATTTATGTTTCATAAACGGACCTAACAAGAAACAAAATGGAGTAAGAATGAAGAGAAAACGAAAAAAAAAACATAGACGAAGTTTCTTCGGTGTAATCGAGTTTTCTGTACACCGTAATGCTGTAAGAAATTCTCTGCCATGCACATGCAACTTTCAACCACGGCCCGGTGGTGGCATGTGTTGTTGGCACCTGTAGTTATGCCAGACGCACGATCATGACTATCTTAATCCTTAAATTAAATTTTTAAAAATACTAAGGCTAGAGGGCTGCAATTTAGTATGTTTGATAATTGGAGAGTGGATGATCAACATACCAAATTGCAGCCTTCTAGCTTCAGCAGCTTTTAAGATCTGAGGGAGGAGAGAAAGGGTGTGGACGGAGAGACAAATAACCATCTCAATAGTTTTCTTTTACAGAAAACTAAAATCAACAGATTCATTCAAGGAACGCCAAACAAATCATGACATCGACCAAACACCAAAAAGCAATGTGAAACATGTCTATGAAATATCACTACTCAAAACTAGCAAAGCATGAAGGTATTACCTAACCAACCCGATCAAAGTGAAACGAAACATTTAAAGCAAAATCAAACAAATCAACGAAGCATCCAAGTCGCTCGAAGCACAGAAACGAACCATTGAAACTGGATGATTTCCCATTTTTTTCTGTTTTTTTTCTTTTTTTTTTTCTTTTTTTTTATTTTTCTTTTCTTCTCTTTCTTTTCAAAGACGCGGTTGACGATTGAAGCACAGCGGATGAAACGTGACCGATACCGGGGCGAAGCGACTGCACGGATTAAATCGAGTGGAGGAGGAGGAGGAAGGGGAGGAGGAAGAATAGGATGAACAGGAGATGAAAAGGGGAGAAGAATGAGGAAATACTCAAGATGAGGATAACTGACGCAAGTCATATGAGACAATGACTTTATTGACTTCTGAAGAGAAGATACACCCGAAAAATGATATAAATGATGAGTACACAAGGCACATCAAGAGATGTAGCAAAGACGGGAGGCAACGCCCAGAGAGAGAGAGAGAGAGAGAGAGAGATGAGAGAGAGAGAGAGAGAGAGAGAGAGAGAGAAAAGAAAATTGTTTTTAGTCACTATTACTATGGGGCACAGCAAAAAGACCATTAATATTCATAGCACGTTCTAAAAAAAAAAACAGTGTGACATGAGACAAAATCATTGTATATATATATATATATATATATATATATATATATATATATATATATATATATATATATATATATATATATATAATGTCACATAACATAGGGCTTCAAAGAAGTTATGTATTTCGTTACCTTAATTTTTCAGGCATCAGCATCAGGAACACTACAGCACCTAGCGTTACAGACCTCTAGGAGTGAACGGATTATTCAAAAAATCATTTCATATAAATCCAAAAGTATATCTATGTGATGCAACGAGACCCGTATACAGCACTATTTTTAATTAATACTTTTTTCTACATTAACTGTGATGATTTAGTCATTACTAGGAAGACTGAGACATATTTCATTGAGAACGAATGGCAGTTTGTATGACGCTGAGCTTAAATTGCGGCTTCTCAACTCGGCCAAAAAGTTTTTTCGTTTCAGCGGGTAAATTATAAAGCGGATGACCAAACATCATTTATTTTCACGTATTTTCACGGAGTTTCGGTATTCAATGCTACCATTCACCTCTGTGAATAGTAACATGGACTGCCGAAACGTCGGGATAATAACTTAAGTCAGCTTGCTTTATCATTATTATTATTATATTACACGAGTCACTGAAATAATGGAAAATAAATCCATGCTGATGCAAGCGTAAATTCATAATTAAAAATGTATCTACGACTTTCAAGAACCAGCTAAATTCTTATCAATCAAGCTTAAACAGCAGTTTCCAACAAAGCAAATGGTTTTGAAAAATTATCATCAGTTAAAAACTGTTGTTGAAAAAACTAGAAAACTTAACTTAGAAGACCACTAATTATTATTATTATTACTATTATTGAGAAAGTAAAGATACCATCACAGGCGTCACTATAACAGTGGTCATCAGTGCCTAGAAACTGCAGTGCACCAGACGGAAGGGAGGCCATATTGATTACCCGTTATTTAGTGTCCGGGTAATTTCTGTAATGACGGTAAACACTCGGCGTTTTAGCGTAATGACTCACGGTGTGTGGACATTGCACTGTAGGGAGTGGAAACTTCCGTGGGGAATGAATTAAACGTCTAGCCCTTTGTGTGATGATAATAATAATGATACTAATACTAATTGTTTGTTTGTTTCGTTTGTATGGTGCTTTTACGTTGCATGGAACCAGTGGTTATTCAGCAACGGGACCAACGGCTTTACGTGACTTCCGAATCACATCGAGAGTGAATTTCTATCACCAGAAATACACATCTCTCACTCCTCAATGGAATGGCCGAGAATCGAACCCGCGACCACCGAGGTGGGACGCTAATTCCATACCAACCACGCCGCTGAGGCGCTTGATACTAATACTAATAATTATAATAATAATGGCTGTTTCTACCGTATTTGCTCTGTATAGAACACTATACAAATTTGCCGTAGAAACAGTCGTTACTTTGAATACTACTGCCCTCAGAGAAGGTCTCCACCCCATAATAATAATAATAATAATAATAATAATAATAATAATAATAATAACAACATGAAAGTATGATTTTAATATTCCAAAAACCATCAGTTTGGACATAAAGAATTACCATGTTTCATCATGGGGAACTAATTCAATAATGATCCATTAACTTTTACTGATCAACTTGATCAGAGATTAATTGTCAATTATAAAGCCTCCATTTAATGGCGAATTAATATCATTCAATGCAATTCTTCAAATTTCAAATTGAAATTAAATTTTTCAAATTACGGCTAAAGCATCGGTGTGATTCCAGATGCACAAAAATCTAATTCCGAACTAAGTTAGCACAACTACTGATGAATTATTAATCCCCAAAGTCATTATTCGCATTTGGGTCTTAAATGACAGTATCTTTCATGAACGCTTATTTTTATTTTAAAATGCATAAACGTCAATGCAAACTGGTTTGTAATTCACAAGTTTCCTCGTCCTTGAAAATAGCAACAAGTAGAAAACGTCTATCCTTGTCTTACTAACCTACCATATAAATATTAATATATGTGTGTTTTATATACTAAATAGGTATACGTGTATATATAATATACATAATAATAACATATATCAAAGCCAACCTCATTCCTTCACTAATAAAAAAAATTTACATACCTTCCCAACCTCCGTTCTTTAAAACGATAAAAAAATTCCCTTCAAAATATTTTCTTAACCTCATATCTCTACCCACCCAAAATGCACATCGCTGACATCCTTTCCTCATTATCTCTTCTTTCCAGTTAACACCATATATATATATATATATATATATATATATAATATATATATATATTATATATAATATATTATATAATATACATATATTGTATATATATATATATAACACCATTGTTATACGATCACAAGTAACACGTGAAGATTGTATATCAAGAACCAGCAGGAAAAATGAAAAGCAGCAGTACCTAGAGCTTTCGTGTATTCTTGATACACCTCATCAGGGTACAATATATACACGAAAGCGCTAGGTACTGCTGTTTTCATTTTTTCAGCTGGCTCTTGAAATATATATATATATATATATATAATATTTTTTAACTAATATGTATATATATATATATATATATATATATATATATATATATATATATATATATATCCCGATCCCGCTTCTCTTTTCATTCCCTTCCCAATCTCTTCCCTCCCACTGGAAGAAGAGCCTCAGCCACTCCCTTCACTTCACTTCGGGCGCCTCATTGAGATTCATATCATATAACCCACTAGATTTCCCTTTAAGCCCCCGCCGCTTTTTCTTCTTTTTCTTCTTCTTCTTCTTCTGAGGGAGTATCTTTTCTTTTAAAATTTAATGTCGTTTGGTCTTTGATGGCAGGCAGGCACCTCTCGGAACGCTCTTTCCCCGTCGAAGAAAAATAACCCATTTGTAAAGTATGGTCCCGATGGAGCATTATTCATTTCCAGAACTCGGCGGAGCTGAAACACTTGCCGGTTTCTGGAATATGGGCCTCTTAATAAGTATTACTTATTTACGGAATATCGTCATCATAATTATTACTTATTTCTGGTTTCTGGCTTTTGTGGATATAACGTGTTTCTATCGTATGATGATATGGCTTTTCTAACGCTTCTGGTTAATGTAAATATGACGTGTTTCTAGCTTATGGTCCTCGAAAACTATTCCTAATGTCTGGCTACTGATCCTCAAAATAACATCACTCATTTCTCCCATGTGATCCTCCAAAAAGTATTACTTCTGCCATTTAGTCCTAGAGAGTACTGACTCATTTATGGCATACGGTCGTTCCGTTTCTGGAATATAATTCTGAAAATACTAGTCATTTCAGGTATGGTGCTAAAAATTAGCATTCATTTCTGACATTTGGTCTTCAACAGCATGACAGCATTCTTCTCCGGCAAAAGGTAAAGAAAATATGAAGGGGTTTTTATGATAATACGCGCAAAACATCGTCATTTTATTTCCTTCAAGACTCGGTACCGAAACCGAGTAAAGAGTAAAATTACAGCTTCGGCAATTTCTCCAAAAGGAACTCAAGTTACCCCTTTAGCACACCCTGCCATATGCTAATTCAGTGTGTCTAAGTATTATTCACTAAATGCATATACTCTCTCTCTCTCTCTCTCTCTCTCTCTCTCTCTCTCTCTCTCTCTCTCTCTCTCTCTCTCTCCAACGAGAGAGGCTGGCTGGCAATTACATCAGACTTCCCATATCCAACATGCCAGAATAAATACAGAAAAACTTACGTTCAGGAGGTTATCGATTTCTTCTTCATCAGTCCTAAATATGACAGTTTATAATCCCTCAAAAGGAAGAAAGATTCCAGCCATCGAGACTCACCTAGGATCCTTCATAAAAAAAAGAAAAAAAAAATCTTTCCAGTAAATACCATCCGGTGAATAAGTTACATGGAACTCCTTCTGAAGGAAAAATCCTTCTAGTTA
>NC_061109.1:80039547-80062047 GCF_015104395.2 Macrobrachium nipponense
ACAATACACACAGACACACACATATATATAAATGTGTATGTATATATGTATATCAAGATATGGAGACGGCCCTCCGTCCCCCACCGGTCCGTGTGACGGATCATTTATTCACTTTCTCCTCCATATCTTCCATCCATCTACCTATACCATCAGTGGGGGGGGGGAGGGGGGGGGGATAGGACGACGAGGCGAACCAACAACCATCGCAGCCGAAATTTACCAATAACTTGCCAGCCCGGATCCAAACCTAGTTATTCCTCAACTCGTCAACACCAAACGAGATTATCTTTCTCGATTCCATTACTGTCAACTTCGTTTACGGTGCGCATGCGCCATCCAGGACAAAAGAAGGAAGGAGAGAGAGAGAGAGATTGGAGAGAGAGAGCGAGAGAGAGAGAGAGAGGAGAGAGAGGGGGGGGGGGGGGTTTGATGCTGGACATTAAACGCCCGATACCAAAGAATAACTATTGAAGTTAAGTCATTGGGGTGAGAATATAATAAAATAAGAAAACAAAGGGATCTCAACTATGAAATGAATATGGCGACCACAACGTAATTCCCAATCATATGCCAAAGTGGAACTTTTGGGGCTCAAGAAGGAAAGCAACAAGAGGAGGGAGGCTATTCCAGAGAATGAAAATGGAAGGTGTGAAACATCAATGACCCGGGCAACGTGGGGCCTTTGTGATACGGAAGCGGTGCATGTGAGAAGAGGTGGTAAGGCCTGGTGAAAACTGTCACCTGGGACGAGAAGGGACTCAACTAAATGGAACAATAACCGAAATAGCACTTATAAACAGTTCATTTCTACGTTTCTCAAGCACATATTAGAACAGAACACCAACACCCAGAAGCCTCCTCACACATGCAAGCACATGATGCCACACAACAATGTACTCAAGTTTAGCTTTTAAGATGCATAAAATATACAATGCAAATTGTAAAACGGTGACCATAGCGCCGGTTTATGCACATTTTTCATTTCTAAAATTTAGATGAAAAAAAAATCCAATTACCCACTAAACTTATTCACTGGTTTTCCTCAGGAAGTGTCACGTTTGTCACTCATTTTTATATGATTCTACAATGCTAATTATGAGGTTAAACTTACGGCACACATATCATTCCGCAAATAAAAAGGAGTCGTCTCCATCCATACCTGCAAATAAATGTAAGAATATTAATTACAGTACGAAAAAGAACATACAAAAATATACATAAATAAATAGATATAGTGAAATACCTGCTTTTATTGCATACTATGCAATGTAATTATAATTATCATTATAACTAAAGTAACCCAAAATATGGTGCCTCTAAGTCTATAGTTCAGAGGACCTTTCTGAAAACGAATGAAACGAACGTATAGCCAAACCGGTTAAAGCTCGAGTTCACTACTATAGTCACCCGAGGACAAATGAATTTGAGGATGTTTTTTATTATTTATCTATTTTTTTTTTTGCGCGGGGGGGGGGGGGGGGGATGGGGGGGGGGGGGGGGGGGGGGGATTTGCAAAAATTTCACAAATGAAGAAGTCTAGAGATAATAGGGAAGAAAATTCTGAAATTGGAAAGGAAGATACAGAAAGCAGAAAGAAGATAAGGCCATGAAAGGTCTTGTCATAAATTTGGTTTTACATTCGAACTGCGTTTCTTTTTTAGCAAAGGGTTCACAAACAACTATACAATATCCAGCGACAAAAGAACATTTACCAAATAATTCACTTGAACAAAGGAACAACTATACAGTTTATTAGCATAAAAGCTCAAAGAAACAATATATATTTGAAATGGAACAACAATTACGAAATTTATCAGAATAAAGAAAATCAGACAATGGTTATTTATGAAAAACGCTTATACAATAATCCAAACACAAAAATAAACCGCAGTTGAACATAATGAAAGAACATTTTACAATAATTCAATGGCATAAAGGAACAATTATAACCTCATAAAAGAACAATTACACAGCAATTAATGGCTCAAAGCGAAGATAAATTTAATTTCCCATACACCCCGTCATTGGTACCTGTTCATCTACATGGCAAAGCACCGTGCCTTCACTAATGAAAACAAATTAACTGCAATATCCTCCGCCAGGCAGAAATTAAGGAACTTCGCAAATGAAGATGACACCTGACAAAAACTGACAAAAAAAAACCCAAACCAAAAATATGAGAGAAAAAAACAATGTTATTGCAGACACCAAGAATAAAACTTGGGATCAGAATAAACACAATCAACATGGCAATAGAGGGATGCGATAAGAATCTTGGGAGGTTCGCAAGAAATCGGGGATTTGGGGGAAGGGGGGAGGGAAGGATGAGGGTAGGGGAGAGGAAGGAGAAAGGAAGGGGGAGGGGGATGAGGAAGGGGAAGGGGAAGACATAAAAATCTGGGAACACATGAAGAGTTTAAAGAAAGGTGTCAGGGGAAAATGGGAAAAAATCAGGACACAAGAGAAATCAGAGGGGGAAAGACGATGTGTGGGAAGGGAGGGGAGGAGAGTACATAGAAATCTGGGAATAAACGAAGACTTAAGGATAGGTATAAAGGGAAAATGAGAAAAATCTGGAAACACCATAAATGCGAGAGGAAAGACGACGTATAGTTTAAGAAAAACCGATAAAATGAGGAAACAGATAACTCACGACACTGAGGATACAAGACAGATAGCAATTCAGCGAGTGTGAAAGACGAGATATCTTTAAAAACCGAGTGCTGATAAAAAAAACAGCAACCTCAGGAGATCGTGTTGGTTACTCAAATTGTAAACATCTCGCAACTCTAATTTGACAACTAGTTCCAAGTCAAAATCAAAGGATTTATTATTCGGATGACTCGGCTCACCTTCATCTTCATGAACTCATTTTGAACCTCGGCTCAATTTACACTAACCTTACCCGACCTTCCACTGACCCAATTCACTATACACCCACTGGTTTTTCATCCATTCATTTTACACTATTCAGTGAATCATCAACATCCATTCATCCAAACAACTGATTCTTCACTCTAAGAAAGTTCCTCGTTGGTCGAGTGGTTTACGCGCTCGGCTACCAATCCGGTAGTACTAAGTTCGATTCTCAGCTGGGCCCACGCGGAATCAGAGGAATTTATTTCTGGTGATAGAAATTCATTTCTCGATATAATGTGGTTCGGATCCCACAATAAGCTGTAGGTCCCGTTGCTAGGTGACCAATTGGTTCCTAGCCACGCAAAAATATCTAATCCTTCGGGCCACCCCTAGGAGAGCTGTTAATCAGTTCAGTGGTCTGGTAAAACTAAGATATATATACTTAACTTTTTTTCACTCTGAGAGCAGAAATTATACGTTAACGTTCCATGCTTTGCGTGTCAGGTGATTTTTCATCTGAGGAACAAGTTTTCATACAAACGAAAAATACACGCTTCTGTTTACACTCTTCCGCAGATCGATGCTGTGGGCGACAGATATACCCAGAGGCGAGCGTGCACATCAGGAGCAAGACTAGCAAAGCTGAATACATTCCATATTCATATTTAACTTTCTTTATTTTTTTTTTTTTACGATAACTCGCTCACCACAAAGCTACCTACAAAAATCCGTCAAGGAAAGGGATATAAAAGCAAGGGCAATGAAAAATGAACGGTAAAGCAAGGGAAAGCGAAACGAGAGAGAGAGAGAGAGAGAGAGAGAGAGAAGAACATAAGTAATAAATAGTGGAACGGAAGAAAGCGAAATTAGAGAAGCAGAGAGAGAGAGGGTGAGGGGGGGTGGGGGGGGGGGGGATAAGAAACGAACAGTAGAAACTAACGTGAAGCAAGGGAAAGCGAAATAAAAGAAGCAGAGAGAGAGAGAGAGAGAGAGAGAGAGAGAGAGAGAGAGAGAGAGGGGGGGAGGAATAGGTGAGGAGGGCCGTACTTCCTCCACTTTGTCACGATCTGAGAATTATACATAATACGATCGCGCCCACGTCCTCTTCCAAGATTCCATTTTCTCAACCTCCCCCCTCCCCCTCCCCTCCCCAACAACTCCTTTTTTTTTTTTTTTTTTTTTTTTTTTTTTTTTTTTTTTTTGTTTTTTTTTTTTTTTTTTTTTTTTTCTCTCTCAGTGCCTAACTTGAAAACCTCACACCAGGTGAGTAAAAGATTCGCCCACTCGTCCACGTCCTTGTTAAGTCCCCTTTGGCAACACTTTCCTCAACTCCTTTCCACTGAGCCGGGGGCGGGTGGGGTGGGGTTGGGGGCATGTTTCCCCTCCACTAAACCTCTTCGACCACGAGCCCTAAAACGCTTCTTCTGTGCTCCTGTGTTTTCAATGTTAATCAGTCTTACCTTTAATCACATCAAAATACCAACATCCCTATCACCTTCTTTAGGAAGGTTACCGTTTACGGTGTGCCACCACGGTTGCACTGCTTTCTGTCTTGTGATCCTCAGTTGTTTCCTCGGACTTCTTCTTACTTAGCCTTCTCAATTCTTACCCTTGTTGTATTTGCAATTTCCTCTGAAAAAGAACGCTCCACTTGAATCCTACATAGCTGTCTACTTTCTTTAACTTGACCTCTTTGCATCTTCATCTTTCACTCAGAAACAGATCCTTTTGCCGAATCTTTTATGAACGAGTCTAGCGATGTGACCGAAAGTTAGCCTCAAAAGAAACGACCACTGTTACTGTTCCTTTCGTCCTATTCAATTTAACTGTTCAATTCCAACCCTCCCTTCAAACGCGAAGCAGTCCCTCTGTTCCTCCATTTCCACTGCCCCAAAATTTTGTCTACCTATTTTGCTAACCTATCCCCCCACCCGCCAAAAAAAAAAAAAAAAAAAAAAAAAAAAAAAATAGCCAACCTCTCTCTTCTGCCTCCTGTGCTCGACTTCCAATTTTCCTGACTCTCTTTCACCTCAGCCTTCATTTCCCTCTACCTCCTCCCTCTCCTCACCCCTCCCCAAAACCCAAAATTCGCCCTTGATACGATAAGTGTGTGCGCTTTTTTTTCTATTATTTTTTTTTTTTTTTACTATTACTGCCTCGAAGTTAGCATGGCTAACTTAGTTAAGGGAACTACTCTTACCTGGCGGCCATGTTGGAGGGACACGCTTTATACTTATTATTCACGTCCTGCGGAGGGAACGCCTTATCTTCTGGGGATAACGAAAATTAAATGCGATAAACAAATGGCTGGTGTGGATCGAGAGGGATGCTTTCATGGCAAGATAAGAGATTATTAAGAAACATCGCAGTTCGCATGCAAGTCAACGAAGAAATATGAGTAGTAAACTGTCTGAGAGAGAGAGAGAGAGAGAGAGAGAGAGAGAGAGAGAGAGAATATAAAGTAACGGACTCACTAGAGAACAAACAAATGCAGTGAATAATATATTGGATTTTTTCACTAAAGCCCTCCAAATGAAGAGAAACTGCTGAAACACCAGATTAAATATATAATTTACAATCAACATTAAAGATTATACCTACTACATTAAAGACTAAAATGAAAACCCATCTTCATAACGCATTGTAATTCAGCAGCAAAATCCGAGGAAAAGCACAAATATGTACGACATAAATATACCAGAAAAACACCTCAATAATATTCACTAGACAACAAGATAGACTTGGTAAAACAACTTTGGCCATAATACATACTAACGCATATTACAATGAAAACATAAATATCGAGCCACTGCTGCATAGGCCTGTACTTAATGAACCGGAAGTTGATTACCTAAGCCTACGAAATCGGAAGAAGATTATTCATGCCGTTATCTGTGTTTTTATCTACCTATCTATCTGGAAGTTTCATACAGAAAGTTACTGATGGCCTACAATGTTAGCAGAACAAATTTTATCTAGATAAGAGCAGGAAGCGGAACAAGTTTTCTTCAACAAGTTTTTTTTTTTAAAGATTTATGCTGTGTGTATGCTATCTCTAAGTGCTATCTAGTCATAAAGGCGATGGCGCAAGTAGGCCTACTTTCTATGATGGGTCAGACCAGGTCTATCTGGGTTCGCTGACCTCCAATCTTCCAGAAATAAAAGCAACAAATGTAAAACTTCAAAAACTCTGTCGTGATTCTGTAGAACATCGCATTTGTCATAAAAGCTACAGTAAAATCTAGTGTCCAAAAGTTACAGCAGAATCTTGATTGCCTTAGTTGCAGTAGAATCTTGATTGCCTCTTAGTTACAGTAGAATCTTGATTGCCTCTCAGTTGCAATAAAATCTTGAGTGACTCACAGTTACAGTAGAATCTTGATTGCCTTTCAGTTACAGTAGAATCTTCATTGTCCTTTCAGTTACAGTAGAATCTTGATTGACTTACAGTTACAGCAGAATCTTGATTGCCTCTCAGTTACAATAAAATCTTCATTACCTCAGTTACAGAAGAATCTTGATTGCTTCAGTTACAGTAAAAACTTGAATGCCACACAGTTATAGTAAAATCCTGACTGCCTAACAGTTACAGTGAAATCTTAACACATCCCTTAAAAGTGAACAGGCTTAACCCTCAACAAGCGATGTCTGAAAAAAAAATCTTCCCATAAATTCATGGCGATAACATCGTACAAAGCTACCATACCCATATAGAAAGAAAGGACTTCCAGCCAGCCGTACAAGGAAGAATTCCGGGTGCTCTAAAACATTAACCAGCGCCACCACCAACGAACCCCCCCCCCACCAAAAAAAAAAAAAAAGGCTGTATTACAAATGACTGCTCTTTGCGATCTGAGCTTGTCTGATAAGGGATACAAGGAACGGGTCTAAGCCAACAAAGGAATGATGGTTCCCTATTTCGCTTACGATAAGATTTCGCCTCCTAAATCGACATACAACCACGTTTTTTTTTTTTTTTAAATAACATTAGATACTGTTTTGGGGTTATCACCTTTGAAATCCCAACAAAAATAGAACAAATCCCAAAGCAAAGCTATTTTTTCTTGACAAAATGAATTCGAGATTTCATCTCCTGAATCCAAATAAATCAACGCCTTTCTTTCTGAGAGCGTTGGCCGGTTGGCAGCGTTTTTAACACGATAGATGATCAATATTATTATTATTATTATTATTATTACTTATTATTAATCATTATTAATCATAACGTGGCAGCGACCTCTCTCTCTCTCTCTCTCTCTCTCTCTCTCTCTCTCTCTCTCTCTCTATATATATATATATATATATATATATATATATATATATATATATATATATATATATATACACACATACTTGTTTACTTTCGAAACCACGATTTACCTCTGAAGCAGCCACTTAAAACTAATTTTTTTTACCGGTAATGAGTCTTGCTATGTTAACATCTAAGCTCATTTTTTCTTGTTACGTTTAAATCTTAGCATCTTTCTTCTTGCATTGTTTAAAATCTATATTAATTTCTTCTTGTTATGTTTAAATCGAAGTCAATTTCTCCTATCTATCAATGTATAAATATGAGTTTATTTCTTCTTGCCAAGATTACATCTAGCTTCAATGTGGAAAGTGAAGCTTCAATTACCAACCGTTACAAGAGACCAATGCTTTCATACATAGGATTACCATACCATACCCTCCCCATGCAACCTAACCACCCGCCCACCCCCACCCCCACCCCCCTCTTCCCACCGTACACCAGGTGTTTATCTAATCCCACGTCATACTTAATTAGTGGGCTACCTCCGTGCGGCGCTACCTCCGGCCAGTCCCTTTATTCGAGTCACGAGGACCGCGCCCAATAACCTCCCCCTCGACGGCCAGGTAAGCCTAATACGTGGGGCACTCCTTAACATCCCCCCCCCCCCCCCCCCCCCCCCCCCCCCCCCCCCCCCCCAAATCCCACCTCTCGTCCTAGAGTCTCTCTCACTCTCTCTCTCTCTCTCTCTCTCTCTCTCTCTCTCTCTCTTTCAGCCTTCCTTTGCTTCCACGACGTGATGTTATCGAGGGCTGGGCTCAAAGCCGAAGTACGTTTGAAAAAGAACGCCCCCGACACACTGAAATTAGGAACGGGCTTCGCTTTTCACACAATTTTTATCCAGCAATGAATGGCTCCTTTTTATTTGCTGATGACGCTTCACCACGTCGTCTTCTTCTTCTTACCAAGGGCTATAGATTTCTGACCTTGTTCCTCACCACGGACTAACGTCAAGACTTCGCTGTTCTAAATTTATTCCTACCTAATAACATCCTTTAAATACCTAACTACGTTCATTGAATTTAAACTCTGCTAAATACATTTATGGTTTCAATCATCATCCCTGCTCCTATTCTAACCCACAATCAGATACTCTACTCATTAACACTGTACTTGAGTATTCATTCACCTTCAATATTCCTATACTCAATACTCGCCTTCAATCAAACTCGGGTACTACAATTCATTCACACCATACTCGAGTTATGTCTCCATTCACACCTAACTTGTTTCGCCTTTGTAAGGTAGAGAAACTTTTCAATAATACAAATATATATACTTTTTTGTCATTGACAATGGTTACAGTTGCTATAGAACCATAATTTAATTATAATAAATCAGTCAAATAATATTTTCATTTTTCGGTAAATTGAGTACCATTATCGCTTCATCTGAACCGAATCCATAAATACGGAAGCACGGTGGCTCACAACTTACTATTTTTGTTCATTCACCAGATATTTATGCTTTTACTGACTTTCCCCTAAAATCTATGTCTCCATGAACGAATCATATGCTCTTCATAACCATTAATAACAGACAGATTCCTTTGCAATGAGTGATGACATCCTCTGCTGATAAGAAACTGTTATTGCTTATTCAAAATCATCATTTGTAACAGAATTCTATTAAGAAAATAACCGAACGGCTTCACAGGCCCCTCTGCGAAATCTAAATTAAGTTAACTACGTAAGTTCTCAGTCTATCCATAATACATAATAATATATAATTCCGTAAACTAGTGAGCTTGATGTGTAATGTAAGGCGTCATTTTATCCTCCAAAACACACATCGGCCCGCAATGATTTTTAGTTTATGAATTGTTACAAATGAAAGCTCTTCATATGAACCGTATAATTTCTCACCTAAAGAATCTCTTCCAGAATTAAAATGACAATAAATAAAATAATTATTATTTCTATATACAGTCATTCCTATAGCTCAGTGACTTCATGTTACCAGAGGACTACCTAAACAAAGTTTCTAATTTCCTGGATTTAAGCAACGCTCATCTTTTATTCTTCCGCGTCGATGAAGGGAAAAAGTAAATTGCAACGGAAAAAAATGTATAAATTTAATGAATTTGAACTTCGTTCCGATGAGCTAGCAAACAGAAGCAAAACACTTGTTGTTTCTGTCTCGCAAGTGTCGTCGTGAATAAAATGAGGCATGAGAACTACTCCAATTATCCAAGCTTCACATTTTTAGCCCTTTCTGATCCCACAGTGGAATGCATATCTTTCATTATTTTGTTACCCGTCTGTATGTATATACCTATTCATATTTGTGTACATACATGCATTCATATAGCCTATATGTATGTATGTATGTATGTATGTATGTATATATATATATATATATATATATATATATATACATACATACATACATACACAAATATATATAACCATATATATACATACATACATATAATTAAATTTTCATAGCACCTTTCAAAAAAGGCTTTGTATAAATCTGTATGGAATACAGACTGAGGGTATAGACAAAGGGAAGAAGCTTCTTCTTCTTTTTTTCTGTCTCCATGGAAATAATAACAGAGTTTAAGTCTAGTGATTGCAACACGCCGGAAGAGAAGGCAACACTGAGTTCGAGATAATAACTTTGGCGACGTAGCCTTGACTTCGACGATTCCACAATCCAGCACCGACAATCAGTCTCCCTTCGATGCTATGGAAGATCGACGTCTATCTTATCCAGTTTCTCCTTCTATCTTATCCAGTTATTCCTTCTATCTTATCCAGTTTCTCCTCTCTTCATATTTGCTTAAAGTCGTTTTATCCTTCAGCTTAGAATTGAGGAAGAAGAAGCAGTCCGTAATCCTACGAGGACCAGAAATGGTTGGGTGATGACACATAAACAACCGACACGCTGCCCCGATCTTGATACTACTACTTCTATTGTGATGGAATCACATCTCTCTCTCTCTCTCTCTCTCTCTCTCTCTCAGAACCCCCACTAAAATCAATTAAAATCTCCTACATCCGGCCACCCACCCCACACATACACAAAAATAAGAAACACAAATATCACACCACAGTTGCGTAAAAAAAAAAAAATTGCTAGGTATTACAAAGCTTCCTTTCAGGACATTCCTCTCTGCACATCAGACTTTTTATTTCACTTTCTTGCCAGATTCCCTTCAACCTCAACATACCGTTTTTTGTATTGTATACATCCCATGCAATATGCGACCTTTAAATGCACGACTCTCACGCCTTGTATGGAATATTCATTCATTTATGTATTAACTTGCGTCTTGTTTTGTGTTGTGGAGGTATTCACTCTGCTAATAGAAAGCTAACAAGATTTCCTGAATCCTGAGATTTTTCAACTCTTGAGGAAAGCGCATGCCTTCAAAACACACACACACACACACACACACAGAATGACTGACTTTAAAACCTGTATCAGAGTTCTGTCAATTATCATTTTCTATTCGACATCATCTCCTTTACATCAGAATTCTTTTCCACATTTTCCTTATTACGTTTTCATTATTAACCTGACTCTTATCCTCGTTAAAGCTATTCTTCCTTTAGTTTCCCTTATATATGCTCTTGCTATTTTCAAGCTTCCTCTGTCTTCCTCAGCCGAGGAGGGCCATGCCCATGACAGATTGCACCCTGTCTCTATAAGGCTGTGGAACCGATTCAGTGAGATTAGCAAGGGAACTTAATGTCTCTTCAACGGGATTCACAGACATCTGACCTCTCGGGGGTCCTGAAATGATTTATGACGTCCATTCCTGTACAATACCCTTTTGAATATCAATTCCCCTTGGTCTTTCAATCCTTTTATTTCAATTCAATACTCTCCTTTGACTTCAAATTCACCCTTTGAATTCGATCATCCCCTACGGCCTCTGTTCTCCCATCTGAATTCAACTTCAACTTCGTGCCTTCCGACTTTCACTCCCTTTCTCAATTCCTTTCCCCCTTTTGACTTTCATTCCCCCTTCCACTTCCATCACCGTGACATTCCATTCCTGCTGGCTCCCTTCACCCTTTTCCCTCCCTTGCTTCGGTATTTTCGTCGCCATTCTGCGGGCATTTCGATACCTCAAACGAGGTCCTTCCGTAACTGCGATTGCTTAGAGAGGCATGGGAAGGTGAGGGGAAGGGGGTTCGTTCAGGATGTTGGGGGGGGGGGGGGTTCTTTACTACTTCAGTCAGCAGATTTACTTGGGGGAGGAAGGCACGGGTGGGGGGGGGGGGATTTCCTTTATCACTTCAATCAGCTAATTTGTAAATACCAGCTGCCGTCAAGTACCGAATCTATGTCATTCTTTCTGATGCACAGAAACACATACAAGCATAAAAATAGCCCATAAATACAAAGCGTGGGGAATACATGGCAACTGTCTATTTCAGTTCGATCCTTCCCTTATTCTTAATTACAAATTCGAATTTCTATATACAAATTCTCATTACAAATAATCTTGAACGTACTTCAAAACTCCTTTATAAATTGGCCGCCAATGGCCATCGTTAGCTAGCTATAAAGCCAAGCCGTAATCAGATTAACCCTCTCTCTAAAAATATTTGATTCCTATTATTGGCAAGTGAATACAAGTATAAATGCATATCAGTAACAAATGAATGAATCAACTCTTAAAATTAAGTTATTTACCCCTTACTACAAAATAATCATGCCTAAGCAAATCGTGTAGTTCCAGTCATCAATAAACTCAGTTTCGTCTTGATTAACATATGGGTTTATTAGTCAAGTTAAAGGCTTTCGGGCATAATAATAATAATAATAATAATAATAATAATAATATAATAATAATAATATTAATCACCATCATAATTATTATTATCATCATCATTATTATTATTATGAACTCGAGCGTTTGCTGTACAAGAGAATTAGTATAACCATTACATTCCTCCTCCTCTTTCCCGATTCTTATTAATCCCTTCTACCCCACCCCACCAAGCTCCCCCCCCCCCCCGCCCCATCCGCGCCAAACAAAAGGACGGTCCCTCCCTAATGGGATCTAATTTGAGTGATGAGGGAGCGACAATCTCTCTGGCCCCTAAGTTCGAACCGGGATAAAGTGATCAATCAAAAATCAAAATTAAGAAACATTCCGGAAATTAGTGTTTTATATTATATCATTATTATTATTATTATTATTATTATTATTATTATTATTATTATTATTAAACATTTTACCACTACGGACGATTGTCTTCTGATCTTGAAATGTCCGGGTTCGTAATAAAATAAGATTATTAATTACTATCGTGACCACAGTAATATTTCCAAGGTAAAGTGAATCCAATAGTAATTGGTTATTCGTGGAATAATATCTAAAAGTATTTAAAATTGTCACGAGTGTGAAATTCATAATCTATTACACACGCATAAGTATGTATATTTAAAATTGTCACGAGTGTGAAATTCATAATCTATTACACACGCATAAGTATGTATGTAAGTATGCACGTATGTGTGTATGTGTGTGTGTATTTACCAATAATTCCACCCTTTCAACAGCTGAACCGAGTGACAACAAACTAAACAAGCGGAACCACAAAGTTGTCAAAACTGATGCTTTTCGAGTCACGAGAGGCCACCAAAGGTAAACATCGGATCTTGTGCTCCAACGGAGGGTGAGGCCAATGTAAGTAAAGCAGTAATAAAAGCCAGTAGTACGGGAGAAATAATAAAGGTCAGTCATAAAGGGGAAATTATATAGACTTATACTGACCACTGATAGAAGGGTATGTAGCAATAAAGGCCTCTCGTTATCTGGTTAATAACCCCCACATCTACTTTACTCGGAAATACTCGTACATATCCAAGCCATCACACAAATGATCTAATATTGTTATCATTAAGAAGGTAAACGTTACTCATATGGAACAAGCCCATCAGAGGGGCCATTGACACGAGATTCAAGCCTCCGAAGATTATATGTATTCATTTGAAAGAAGTTACAGAGGGCAATAGGAAATACAAAAAGAAGAGTTCAGTTATCAGAAAAGAAAAAAATTACCATTAATGAACAAGAAATAGATTATTCTAGAGTAGTTATGCTTCGTTGAACTTTCGTGGCTCCAATCGCATAACATCCTCAGGAAGAAGTTCTGAGGAATAAAGGACCTGTATATAAGTTTACGGAACAATTCTACCACGCCAAGAGACAAAGAAATTAACAAGAGAGCAATATATGAATTACACGCAAGGGGCACCTACTACACTACATATTATATATATTATATATATATATATATATATATATATATATATATGCTATATATCATTGCTTTTTTACAATGGTTTTTTATCAGACAACGTTTGCATGAATCAATTTAAGAACAAAACGAAAATAAATACATTAACTTACATCTATCTTTTCCACAACATTCCTGACTGGGCTATTATTATAATTAACTTCCCGTAAGATGCAATAAATTCTTAAGCAAATACAATTCTTATGAAAATACAATAAATTCCTATTAAAGTACAACAAATTCTTATGAAAATGCAATAAATTCTTAGGAAAATACATTATACAAAAATTTTAATTTAAGAAAAACAATAAAATCTTGTTAAAATCCATACATATCGACATTAAAGTAATATTATACCGATTCAAAACTTACTATTGCAGGACAAGGTGTAAATTCAACATACACACTTTACTCATCAGGAGGGTTACAGAACAAGTTTAAACATTTACGATGACGATTAAACGTCCAGATAAAAATCATCCGTACCGACACAAACAAAAACAATATTTTAGACACAAACACCTTTAAGAAAAAGACAGATGTAAAAAAAATACCAGCGCCAACGACGTGTTGTGGATGACCTACACGGAACAAACACATACACCTAAAAAACACAGAAACAAACAAATGGACAAACATACACACACACAAACACACACTGCGGCTGCGGAGGGAGAAGCACAAATGGCATAATCTAACAGGCGAAGCAAAGCCCTGGGAGACAAGAGGCCCGAAGGATGGTAGCGGTATTTGCATTACAAATAAAATAAATAAAATACATAAAAAGGGAACTGTAACATACAGCGAAATGGGGGAGGGAAACGGTATATAAAAAGACCTGAATGAAATTGTCAAGACTAAAAATACAGTGAAGGGAAACACCGATGCAGGAATTTCTAGTCCTGGACTGTGCACAAAAAAAAAAAAAAAAAAAAAAAAAAAAAAAAAAGAGAGAGAGAGAGCCGTAGAGAGAGGTTGGAGAGAGAGAGAGAGAGAGAGAGAGAGAGAGAAGAGAGCAACAAAAAAAGTGTAACAAAGCGCTAATACCAAAAATTAATTTGAGGACGTTCTAAGACTTCCTGGTACGACACGTGAAAACTAAGAACTGTCGAAGTAAGGACCCCCACCCCTAACCCCAACCCCACACATAATCTCTCTCTCTCTATCTCCATATACATATAATTATATATACATACATACACATATATATATTATAATATATATATATATATATTATATATATATATATATATATATATATATTATTAGTGAGAGAGAGAGAGAGAGAGAGAGAGAGAGAGAGATACTAACGGTGTTGGATGACACCAACAGAATGACGACGACTCTCTTAGTAACATGGCCAACATAGGCCTAAAAAGAATTCCACATGAACCGGATGTTAGCCTGAAGGCCTGTCATTCTTACGTTAGCGTAAACAGTAATTTTTATATATCTCTGTCCTTCAGACGTTGTTCTATCTTTCAGAACAGAAAGGCGGGATGAAAATAAAAATTTACTATTGTACAAATACATTGCATTCTAATATTTGTTTGTTTTTCAAAGAAAGACACCAAAAAAGAAGCTTGCACTCTACTACAATTTCAAATTTTGGAACGATTAGAAAAATGTGAAAGGTATAAGTCCTCCTGAAGTATCTTGATCCTACTGAGAGACAAGAATTTACTCTTCAATACCCTATCTTGGAACCTAGTACTCTAGAACCTCCTCAACCAGTATACACGGCTAACAAAAGCACAAGTGGCAAGGTTATTCCAGAATAGAGCAGAATATAGCAGTTAGGCCAGAGCGCTGGGACCTGCGAAGTCATTCAGCGCTGAAACGGAAATTGAGAGTAAAAAAGTTTTAGAGGGTGAAAAGTAAGATGGAAAGCAATATGGAAGAATGAGGATATGAACGGAGGTGAAGTAAATGGAATGAAAAGGGTTGCTGCAACCAGGGGCCGAAAGGACGCCGAAATGAACCTTGAAAGTAATGCCTACAGTGCACCGAAGATCATTTTCATACACCATTCCAAAGCGTCATTCCTAAGACAGGATGCAAAAGGACGCAATTCTTGAACCACCAAAGAATCGACGGCAGAATGACTGAAGAAATAAATCCTTCAATTCGGACCAAAGGCCAACACGGGCAGACTGAATATTACAAGTGCGTATGAAAGGTCAAACTTTGTCACAGGAGCCAGAAGTAAACTTGTTTTCACATTCCATTTCTTATTTCGAATTCAAAGTTCAGCGTGTCACAGCAGATCGATTCGTGAGACGTATTTTGCACATATAGCTACATCCAAACGAACATACTTTGTGAGTTATTTCTGGAGAGCTTGTGTCCATCACGCAGTAGGTGAAACATCATTCACATCACAACAACAACAACAACACAACACCAACAACAACAATAATAATAATAATAATAATAATAATAATAATAAAATAATAATAATATGTGCCACAGCACATAAGATCCAACAGTAGATGAACAGGAATAAAGGATACCAACTGAACAAACTGTTCGGAACCAACCAAAAAGAGACTATACAGCCAACTGAAGAGGGGAAGACAACCACCAGGAAATTACTGAGCCGAACCAAGTAAGAGACTCTGGGAAGACATATGGAGCAATCCGGTATCACACAACAAACATACAAAATGGCTCCAGGAAGTCAAGGCAGAAGAAATGGGGAGAATAAAACAAAGTTTCATCCAGATCACGACAGACACAATCAGACACCAACTAAAGAAAATTCCCAACTGGAAAGCCCCAGCTCCCGATGAAGTCCATGGATATACGCTCTTAAACTTCAAGGCCCTACACCCACAAAGAAAACTGAACAACTTCAACATTGTATCACAAACCACCACCCAGAAATATACAGACAGGAGAATGACAAACAGAAGTGAGGAATGGCACAACAAACCAATGCAGAAATATAAATAGGGAATGACAACATCGAACTGAGGAATGGCACGACAAACTAATGCAAGGACAGTACATGAGACAGACTAAAGAACTAGCCAGCGATGAACCATCGCAATGGCTACAGAGGGAAGAACTCAAGAAGGAAATACAATAAATGGTAACAGTGGCACAAGATCAGGTCCAAAGAACTAGATATGCTCAAAGAACGATAGATGGAAATAATATCTCACCCATATGCAGGAAGAGCAATATAAAAACGGGACCATAAACTACATACCAAGCGAATGTCCGGCACTTGCACAGAACTAGTACAAAAGGAGGCATGATTCAGTGGCAAAATCCTCCACTGGAGCCTGTACAAGACACTAGCTAGCTTGCAGTAATAAGAGATAGGAACACCAACCTGAAGGAGAGACAGAAAACGAGCAGGCAAGATCCTCTGGGAGTATGGTATCACAAAAGATAGGGTGATACGTGCCAATAGACCAGACGTGACGTGGATTGACAAAATCAAGAAGAAAGTATCACTCATTGATGTAGCAATACCATGGGACACAAGAGTAGATGAGAAAGAAAGAGAAAACATTGATAAGTATCAAGACCTGAAAATAGAAATAAAAAGGATATGGGATATGACAGTGGAAATTGTCCTCATAATAGAGGAACACTGGGCACGATCTCAAGATCTCTGAAGAGGAACCTGGAAAACCTACATGCCGACGTAGCTCCAGGACTCGTGCAGAAGAGTGTGCTACTAGTAAGGAGAGTGATGGAATCCTAAGGAGGCAGGATGCAACCTGGAACCCAACAATATAAAAAACACCTCAGTCGAATAGGATGACTGTGACAGACAAAATAAATATATATAAATAAATAAATAAAATAAATAATAATAATAATAATAATAATAATAATAATAATAATAATAATAATAATAATAATAATAATAATTTTGAGTCAATCCAACCAAGGTTCACATATATTACACTGAATCTAAACACGTTTTGAGGCCGCAGTAATGTTCCAATCTACGTAGAATTTCGAGATTATACCTTAAATTTACCGAAAGCTTGTGGACAAAGTAAACCTTAAATCTATCCACAATACTGTACAGTTAGATCCAGTAGTGAGTAAAGCGAAATTTCGAGGATAAACTATATTCCTCTGGAACGAAAGGCAATAAAAAATAAATACATAAATAATTCGTTTACACGCAGACCAAAAGCAACGAGACGGGGTGGTGTCATTCCTCTGACGAAGGACGCTCTCAAATATTGCGGAGAGACGAAACCGTCATAACATCTGTCAGAATCATTCGCTAAATAAAGCTAAGAGTCAGCCGAATGAGAGTCAGGTGTTCGCGGCTAGAAGCCGCCGTTCATCAGCCCCCCAGAATTCCCACCCAGAATGGTTGGGGCTAACGTTTGAAAGCCATCTCTCTCTCTCTCTCTTCTCTCTCTCTCTCTCTCTCTCTCTCTCTCTGCATACATACATACACACATATATATGTGTGTATATATATATGATATATATATATATATATATATATATATATATATATATATATATATATATATATATATATATATAATATATATATATATATATTATATATATATATATATATATATATATATATATATAATATTAATATATATAATCACTACTACCCGAGAAGAGAGAGAGAGAGAGAGAGAGAGAGAGAGAGAGAGAGCACCATTCCGATATTTTCTGCTGGTAGTGTTTACCAATTCAGAGGCTGCAGCAGGCACTGCAGCAACAGTTAAAACTGGCGTTAAAACATCAAAGGTCAACGAGACAAGAGCTCCATCAGCAGCCAAAGGCAAGGGAATTGCAATGCGTGTGTTACGAGTAAACTGACATTTATGAAATTCCCGCGATATAAAATGGAAGGTCAGTGCTTGCAGAGTGTATATTATCGTAATCCCTTAGATACAAAATATAGGTCTATTTTCACAAAGATTCTATATTATTGTAATTCCCGAAATACAAAATAAGGTCTATATTCACAAAGATTGTATATTATTGTATCTCCCGAGATACAAAATATAAGGCCTTTTTCACGAAGACTGCATATTACTTCATCTCCCGAGATATAAATTGTAAGGTCAGTTTACAAAAAGAATGTGAGATATTGTAACGATCATGATCATAAGACTGTTGTTATTAAAATTATTACCACCCTTTGGCTATTGCTTAGCTTTATTTTTATGATTTGATGATAATTTGTATTACTTTCATTTTTACTAGATAATTTTTCTTTACGTGTTTTTCATTTTGATTCTTCGTGTATATGAAAAATGCTGCATCAATTATTATCATCATCATCAAAACACAACAGACAAATGTCTCCCTGAGGATAAAATGCAATTGGAACTACAAAAAGTTCTCCTTGTATTTTAATAATTCAATTGCATTTTCAATCTTTTTATTCATTAATTTGTTACTTCTGTCTTTCCCTTTATATTCTGTTACTCCCTTTCTAATGAACACCATAATTTTCTTTGGGATCTCGAATTTCAAGAAAATGACCTCTGTGGAGTTGTTCCATATGAATAGGATCCATCTTCTGAATAATAATAATGATAATAATATAACGAGACCATAAACCACATACCAAGCGAATGTCCGGCACTTGCACAGAACATGCACAAAACGAGGCATGATTCAGTAGCAAAAGCTCTACACTAGAGCCTGTGCAAGCGAGTCACACCAGCTACTTTGCAGTAATAAGTAGTATAAAACCAACCTGAGGGAGTGACAGAAAACGATCAGGAAAAGTTCCTCTGAACTATAGTATGAAAGCAGATAATGTGATATGTACCTATAGACCAGACGTGACGATGATTGTCAAACTCAAGAGGAAAGTATCATTCACTGATGTCGCAATACTATAGGACATCAGAGTAGATGAGAAAGAGCAAAAATCGTTTTAAGTCTCAATATACCTGAAAACACTAACACGAAGAATATGGGATATGGCAGTGGAAATTGTACCCATAATCATAGGAACACTAGGCACGATCCCAAGATCCCTGAAAAGGAGCCTAGAAAAACTAGATGCTGAAGTAGCGCCAAGACTCATGCAGAAGACTGTGCTACTAGAAACAGCGCACATGTTAAGGAAAGTGATGGACCCCTGAGGAGGCAGGATGCAACCCGGTACCCACACTATAAAATCCACCTAGTCGAATGGGATGACTGTGAAAGACAATAATATAATAATAATAATAATAATAATAATAATAATAATAATAATAATAATGATAGTATTGAATACCAAAAACCCATACAAACACCACATTAAATAAAAAAACATAAGCTAAATAATAAATAGCAAAGAAATAAACCCTGAGCCTACTCCTCGTCTATGAACAGAATTCCGATGGACTAATCAGCCATATAGGCCTATCTGGGTCCTATCTATATTCCTCCGCCGACCACATTTGTCCCTGCAGCGATACTGTTTTTCCTTTCTTCCTCGAAGACCTTTGGAGAATGTAAATAACTAGTCTCTCCTTAATGGGGTTGAGTACATTATTATTATTATTATTATTATTATTATTATTATTATTATTATTATTATTATTATTATATGGCAAGAAGTACACTCTACTTCTCTAAATCCAGTCGCAATGACTTCCCACTTAAAAATATGTTTATAAAAGTAAATTAAGAAGGCCTTTCACTCAAATATATACCTGCATACATGCGCGCGTACACACACACACACACACAACACACACAACACACACCACACACACACACACACAACATATATATATATATATATATATATATGTATAACTGAATCACGAAAGTTAGGAACGTGATGAATCCATAAATAAAGTTATATGCCACGAGGGAAAATAAACAACGGAGTATCCGCAAGATCTTTCGACGTTCAAACGTCCTTTACTTATTTCCCTCGTGGCATATATCTTTACACACACACACACAACACACCACACACACACACACATACACACACACACATATCAGTAAATATATGATATATATACGTTTATTATTTATATTATATATTTTTTTGGTAATATAATAATTAAATAATATATACAAGTTGCTATGCTGGAGGTCACGATTACGAAACACAGACATTTACCCTTAACAATCACCATCTACCAAGAAGCAGCAATAACGCAAGGGGGAAAAGAATGAAAAAAGAAAATACAGGAACTTCGCCCAAATATTAGAGCTTCGTGTCGCATGTAACGTGACAGGTCCACATGCGTCCATACTTCCGCAGTGAAGAGCGTTAGGCCTACGTAAATGTTATCATGTTTCCTCAATATAGTGTTTCGGCGAATGCCCTAAATCATCGTCAGTAGAGCCCCACCTTCATGAATAATAATAATAATAACTACCATCATCTTCAATATTATTATTATTATTATTATTATTATTATTATTATTATTATTATTACTGAACATCAATAGTCATTACAATGCTCCTTTCATATACTGTCCTAATTGTAATAAGCAATACATTTGACAAAAATAATCATTATAAACTTCAATTAAAGGCTTCGGCGATATCTAAGGCCGAAATGTTTCACAATTCAGCAGTTTATTACATAGCAGTACTTATTATTATTATTATTATTATTATTATTATTATTATTATTATTATTATAATAATAATAAAATCAATATTGTGGCATAAATCTGATTAAAAAAAAATCCCATTATTCAATGCTGTAATACTACCAGCACGCATCTAATGTAGCATGAACATGAAACACTAACGGATTTTCCTGATATCTTTAAAAAAAAACTGCATGAGAGAGAGAGAGAGAGAGAGAGAGAGAGAGAGAGAGAGAGAGAGAGAGAGAGAGCATTCAACACTACCGAGGCCTTCAAGAATCTAGGAGACCAAAATTTTTACGGATGTCTGACTCTGTACAATAATGATTATTACATTCCTATGTGGGATAGGCCTATGGCGACGCTTGTATGGCAGAAAAAAAAATTATCCGGGAAAAAATTATCCCAAGAACATTACACGCTCAGTGGGCAAATGGTTCCCTTCGAACATCAAAAGAAATGGGAGAAAAAAAAAGCCTATGAAATATACACGAGAGAGAGAGAGAGAGAGAGAGAGAGAGAGAGAGAGAGAGAGAGAGAGAGAGACTTTACTCCAGTACGATTGGGATTAACTCGTCGAGGCCCTCACGCTCTGACGGTATACATTTTGGAAGAGAAAGGAAAATACACGTCTACTTAGATTCCAAAGGCCTTCGACAAAGTTCCACACAAGAAACTAATGACAAAAGTTAGAGCTTTAGGAATTATAGGAGAAATAGCAGACTGGATTGAAAACTGGCTAACTAATAGAAAACAAAGAGTCGCAATAAACGGTGAAGAATCAGAGAGGGCAGATGTGACAAGCGGAGGTCCTCCAGGTTCTGTCCTTGGCCCGCTCTTGTTTTTGATTTACATTAATGACACTGATGTAGGCTTAACCAGCAGGATAGCCAAATTTGCGGATGACACCATTCTAGGTCGTCTAAATGCACCAGACCCAAATACAGTGGAAAGCTTAAAAAATTATCTAAGGAAAACAGGAGTGATAAAAAAAGATGGCTAATGCCTTTTAACTTGGATAAATGTAAAGTGTTACAAACAGGAACAAACAACCCTCATGTAAACTACATGCTGTTTGAGAATGACATAAATAGTGTAGAATAAGTAGAGAACCTTGGAGCCACTATCAATATGGACTTACAATCCACAAAACAATGCATCAAAGCTGAAAAGAAAGCACATAGTATACACTATTGGGACATAAAGAGGCAATTCAAATAAAGAAATAAGGAAACGGTGCTTCATCAATAGTTAGACCATAGCTTGAATATACAGTACAGTTTTGGTCATCACCAACACTAAGAAAGGACGTATAGACTAGTAGGGTTACGAGCAAGAACCACACAGTTAATTCCATTCATCAGGCAAATAGGTTACCAAAGACGACTAGAGAGCCTGAAAATGTATGACTTAGAAACACGACGATTGCGAGGACAACTAAGAGAGACATTCAAAATACTGAAAGGAATAACAAAAGTAGACAGTAACCTCTTCGCATTAAACGAA
>NC_061109.1:80069547-80079547 GCF_015104395.2 Macrobrachium nipponense
AGACAACGACAACAAATGCAAATCAAATATCGGGTAGGTTAAATGTGATGTGGAAATCAGACTGAAATAGAGTATAAAAGTAAGTTTATCTTTAAGTCTGTTAAAATCGCCATTGCTATACGGAAACGAGTCATATTGTTACAATGACTATTTGTTTTGTTGTACTTCACTTGATCTTTTTTTCTCTCTCTCTCTCTTTTTGCCAGCCCAGAAAGAAGTGAATATTACCTCTCACAATCGAGCTAACGAACAGCAGTCTGACACACTTGACCCTACTCCCCCTCTCAATAGCCTAACCCCCAAACCCCTCATACACTCAAAATGCACACAAATGACGCCCCTACAAAAACGAAAAATCAATATTCTGGATATAATCAAACAAAAGACAAACATTATAGATATACTGCTAACAACACCAAATATTCCTATTACGTCTTCCCCTTGCTCCAGAGAGTGATAACAACACCAAATATTCCTATTACGTCTTCCCCTTGCTCCAGAGAGTGAGAAGAGGGGTTTCCATATTAGTATACTAAGCACACCAGTCTTCGCTTATGAGAGAGAGAGAGAGAGAGAGAGAGAGAGAGAGAGAGAGAGAGAGAGAAAAGAGGGTTTCCACAGTAAATTATTTACCAGCACTCACCACTGTGTGTGTGTGTGTTTGTTTTTTTATCGCCTACTTTTTAGAGAGAGAGAGAGAGAGAGAGAGAGAGAGAGATTAAACCCAAGCCCTAACTAATAAAAAGGGGTCGGCGAGGCCCTTGAACGAAAGTAAAGTGACCATCCCAGTAGAGTTTATAACACCCTTCGAGAACAATTAGCCCATAGGCTTAGGAGAAGCATTCTTTCAAAGGCTACGACCTTTTTCTTCACTTTCTTATGACCTTAACTAATGGATACTTACAAAACTAGTTGTGATAGTTTAAAAAATAAAACACAAGTAAAAAATGCGCCAAAGTTTCTTCGTTGGCGCGATCGAGTTTTCTGTACAGCGTATAATGCTGTATGAAACCTTCAGGCACGGGCCGGTGGTGGCCTGTTTTGTTGTGCCAGACATACGATCATGGTTAACCTTATCAACTTTAAATGAAATTAAAAAAAAATAAAACTAGTGAGGCAAGAGGGCTGCAATTTGATATGTTTGATGATTGGAAGGTGGATGATCAACGTCAATTTGCAGCCCTCTAACCTCAGTAGTTTTTAAGATCTGAGGGCGTTCAGAAAAAGTACGGACGGACGGACAAATAGCAAATCTCAATAGTTTTCTTTTACAGAAAACTACAAACGAAACTTTCTGCTATTCACTCAAGCAAAATTGTACTAATATCAGCATTTTGTTTAGTTACTATCAAAATTTGAGCTATTGGAATTAGGTAAAATGTCAACTCAGCTACTCTAAAACTGAATTAATTCCTGCTAATAATAAAACAGACTGTCTAATTTCCAGGAGTACTTTTATCACACTAACGCGAAGGCTAAATCCTAATTAATAGTTATTGACAAAGAACATAATCTAAAGCTTTTCACGGTGAATTAATATCCCACTCAAAGTCAATTACATCATTCTCAAATCAGGCTTCCATATTCATCCTCAAAGTAAGAAACGTAAAGCTTCTTGTTTCCGTTTGTTTGTTTGTTTGTTTGAGCCTCGGTGAGAATACAATTTTATAAATTTGGGAGGGGCCTTGTGCCAGCACTGACTGCTGTTCATACCAACAACCGGAAATAACTAAGGGGCCTGACTGCCATTCTCACTGACATCTGTCACTCAAAGTTCTGAGACTTGGAATTTTCTAAGGATTACATAAAAAAAAAAATTCCAAGTATTTTTATGATTGAATTTTACATGGCATATCACTTTTAAGCTTTAATAAATATAAATCTTACTGCGCCTGAGAATTAGAAGATTTCAACAAAAACAGCTTTTCCCTATGTTCAAACAGCTTAAAAAACACGATGATTAATAACCAAGATACTTTTTTTTTTTTTTTTTTTTTTTTTTTTTTTAAAATTAACAAAACATTAAATTAACAACATTAAATAACATAAATGATAAGATGACATTGAAATCGCATTACCACATTCAAAACAAATTAAAAAAATAACAGAATATAACATATCATGAATAAATATTTTATAGGCTAAATAGCTAATTATATAGAACTTACAAAAACATAGTCATACATCACGAAAAAGAAAATAAACAACACAATCAAAGAAACCTTGATATTAAAAAGACGTACAGAAACAATTGACCATCATTTAAACAACTATAAGAAATTAGGACAAAAGACAAAACCAATTATATAACTATCATTTAACCAACGAAAACATTTTAAAAAATCAAAACCAAATACCATCATTCAAAGAATTACGACAAAACAATTAACCATATGCTTTAAATATGAAAAAAAAATACTGAAAAACCAAAAAAATTAACCATCATTTAAACACTGAAAAATTACCATTAAAATAAAAAAACAATTAAACATTATTGACAAATAGAAAAAAAAGCCGACCAAAATCAACTTTCAAAATCGCCGAGACGAGAAGCAACAAGGCATTCAGTCAAGACCAACGGACTTAAAAAAAAAAAAAAACTAAAAGAGAGAGAGAGAGAGAGAGAAAGAGGGAATATTGCTAACTGATGTGCACCCGGGGGTACTGAGGCGGACGTAAAAATAGCACGGCTCTCTCAAATTTCCATTTTTGGGCAGAAGCGTGGTGGGGATGGGAAAAGCGGTCACAGACAAAATTAGCGTGTAATTACATCCAGCAACGCGAGACATTTCGGAACGGTTTGTTAGTGGCGGGGCCATTTCCTCTTCTTCTTCTTCTTCTTCTTCTTCTTCTTATTATTATTATTATTATTAGTATTATTATTAATATTATTAATAATGATAAACAAACACAGATGCATCAATAATGACAATGACTTCAAAGGGTTTGTTGAAAGCAAAATTTTCTATTATTATTATTATTATTATTATTATTATTATTATATTATTATTATTATTATTATTATTATTATTATTATTATTATTATTATTATTATTATTATTATTATTATTATTATTCATGGTAAAAAAACAAAATCCTCAACAATGATAACAATTTCGTAATGATCTTGGAAGCAATGGCAATTTACTGTATTATTATTAACATAATCATGATAAACAAAAAATCATGATTGTATTTAATTTCAATGACTTGCTAGTAGGAAGGCAATTTCTTGTATTATTATTAGTATTATTATTATTATAATAAATGATAAACAAAAACTGAATCATCAGTTATAATAATTTCAAAAGGTTTGTTAGTGACACGGCGATTTTTTGCAATATTAGTACTGTTATCATTGTTACAAATGTGCAAAATGAAAACACAGAATCAAAAGGTTTGCTGGTGGTAAGGTGATTTCTTGTATTGATATTATCACCTATAATGTTGAACTTATTAATAATAATAATAATAATAATAATAATAATAATAATAATAATAATAATAATAATAATAATAATAATAATAATAGGCTATCTGACCTCCGACGTGACATTTTACCTATACCTCAAGATGCCGACGCTAGGAAGCCTTCCATTTCAAAAACGACCCGATAAATAAAAGTTAGAAGATGAAAGGCTTCTGAGTGCGAAGACGTACGTTCTTAATTACTCTCTGTGCGAGCCTGAACAAGGGAAATATAAAACGTGCATTTGTTTTATCGCCTACTTGTTAGAGAGAGAGAGAGAGAGAGAGAGAGAGAGAGAGAGAGAGAGATCATTCTGATTGTTGATTTATGCATGTGATTCACATGATAAACTGGATGGAGAGAGAGAGAGAGAGAGAGAGAGAGAGAGAGAGAGAGAGAGAGAGAGAGAGAGAGAGAGAGAATTCTGATGGCTGATTTACATGTGATTCACATGATAAACTGGATGGAGAGAGAGAGAGAGAGAGAGAGAGAGAGAGAGAGAGAGAGAGAGAGAGAGAGAGAGAGAGAGAGAGAGAGAGAATTCTGATGGCTGATTTACATGTGATTCACATGATAAACTGGATGGAGAGAGAGAGAGAGAGAGAGAGAGAGAGAGAGAGAGAGAGAGAGAGAGAGAGAGAGAGAGAGAGAGAGAGAGAATTCTGATGGTTGATATTTGCATGTGATTCACATGACAAACTTGATGGAGAGAGACAGACAGACAGAGATGGCTGATTCGTGCAAGCGATTCAAAAGTTTTCCTTCAACTTTCTATAGCCACTGCTTCAATAGTTTCAAAGGAGGATGAGTTACATAAGAGCACGAAGCTGCCCATCTGTCAACCAAATATTTGACAAATGGACGAGACATATGTCAATAATCAGAATCAATCGAGAAGTCAACAGAGGAACACACAATTTCCGAGAAACCAATCAATAAGAATATCAGAGAAGAAACAGTTTCTGCGAAACGAACCAACAATAAGAGAGAGTTGAGTAAAGAAAGAATCAATGAAAGAGACAAAGAAACTCAATTACCCAAAATCGAGAAAGATAAAGTAGAGGAAAGAGAAAAAAAAACATGTAAATTCATACAAGTGAAACAATATATAAGTCATTAAACGGATTCCCCTTCCCAGGGAAATATAAAATTTGAATTTGTTTTACCATATACGTGTTAAGATGCCTCAATGGCTTTTTTAATCTACATACTCAGAGAGAGAGAGAGAGAGAGAGAGAGAGAGAGAGAGAGAGAGAGAGAGAGAGAGAGAGAGAGAGAGAGAAGAGAACCATCCAAACCGACACATGCAATTGGGGACATGTTATAAGACACCCCACATTGGATATATATGCTTTCTCAGGCATTCATAGATTTTCTCAAGCATTCATAGATTTTCTAATAGGTACGTTCATAGATTTTCTCATTGGTCCATTTATAGATTTTCTCAAGCATTCATAGATTTTCTCTTAGGTACATTCAAAGAATTTCTCAAGCATTCGTAGATTTTCTCATAGGTACATTCATGGATTTTCTCAAGCATTCATAGATTTTCTCTTAGGTACATTCAAAGAATTTCTCAAGCATTCGTAGATTTTCTCATAGGTACATTCATGGATTTTCTCATAGGTACATTCATGGATTTTCTCAAGCATTCATAGATTTTCTCTTAGGTACATTCAAAGAATTTCTCAAGCATTCGTAGATTTTCTCATAGGTACATTCATGGATTTTCTCAAGCATTCATAGATTTTGTCGAGCATTCATAGATTTTCTCAAGCATTCATAGATTTTCTTAAGCATTCATAGATTTTCTTAAGCACTCGATGCGGAATTCGACGGAGTGTGCTTCTTCAATCCCTTTACCAAGCCAAGACCTTCTGATAACAGAGAAAAACTGATGATTAATCAAAGGAGAAAGGGTGGAATGCCAAGAAATCCTTATAAAAGTAAGATTAAGGTTATAGGAATAAAAGCAACAAACTGAGGTAGAAATTAGTCCTCCATTGAGGATTAGAAAAATGTTAATATGAAATCGAGCTAAGAACTGGTATATAAATATAAACAACTAAAGACACTAACAAATAAAATTTTGAATACATACCAAAGTAATCATCTGCCCATACATACAAGCAAATAAAAGGTAAAAAAGCGGGTACAAAAATTTAATTTTGGTGGAATAAAGATAACTTTACCAAGAAAAAAGAAAAATAAGAAAAAAGAAAAAAAGAACCGCCCGCCTCTAGATGCAGGAAATTACACCCACGACTATTAATGCCCCCTTTTTTCCTTGGGAGGGGGTATGGGGAAATAACGGAGTGGGGGGAGCGGGGGATCTTACCAAGACGCCGGTCCTCACTAACTCCCATCCCCCCCCACCCCCCAAAACACCATCACGATCTGGGTTTCGAATTACCGCGAGGCGGAAATGGAGGAAGTATCACAACTACGCTTAATAAATGAAAGGGGAAATAAGAGATAAGCTGATGATGGGGAATAATGACCGCCGGGCGGAAGGTGCCCCGAAATGGTGAAGTCTGCAGAGATAACGTGAATTTCATATTCATATCGCTGAGCTCCAGCTCTCTCTCTCTCTCTCTCTCTCTCGTATTATCTCTGGAATGATTTTCTTTTTTTCCGATATCGTTTACCCTCTCTCTCTCTCTCTACTCTCTCTCTCTCTCTCTCTCTCTCTCTCTCTCTCTCTCTCTATCTCTAATATATATATATATATATAATATATATATATATATATATATATATATATATATATATGTGTGTGTGTGTGTGTGTGTGTGTGTGTGTGTGTTGTATAGAGAAATGACATTTGACTTCTCTCTCTCTCTCTCTCTCTCTCTCTCTCTCTTCTCTCTCTCTCTCTCTCTCTCTCACCCTTACCAAGGAAGGCTTCGAACATTTTTTCTTCTTCACGGTGATGCAAAGACGTTCCTCCATTAGACTGTCAGGGCTAATAAAGCCATCTTTCCTCCGAGTCTAGTCTAAATGGTTGTCATGGGTGGTTAAAGGAAGAAAGCCTTGCTAGCCCTCCCTCACTTTTCCCCCCTGCCCCCTCCCAACAACGCCCCCCCCCCCCACCCCCACCCCCAAAAAATACCTGCCCACAGAGATCCAGCCATTATTCAGGGTCCTGACTTAAATAATAATAAAGGGTTATCAAATATGAAATATTCCTAGAGAAGACAATTGAAAATAAGGATATAGACATACAGTGCATTATTCATTTGTCCAAATTAGGTTACGTAGGCCTGCCTGTAGCCAACGTGGAAAATATTATATAAGTCCTTTATTCCTGAAAATCAGAGAGGGAAGAATAGACCAAAGTAAAAAAAATATTACCCTGATATAAAATCAAAAACAACTTTGAACATTGACTTCACTCTTCCAGTCATCCGTTTCCAGAGATAATTAAATTTTCTTTTTTTTTCTTCCAATCTTAATTAGACCATTTTCTCTTCTTCACTATATAGCTATGCCTTTCCCATCTACTCTATCCCCCCCCCCCCTCTGCAAGTAGTAGTAGTAGTAGTAGTAGTAGTAGTAGTAGTAGTAGTAGTAATAATAATAATAATAATAATAATAATAATAATAATAATAATAATATATGCCTCATCTGTAATTTCTGTAAGTATTCTTATATGAAAAATAAAATTAAAATATCAGTTTTCAATGCCATACATATAGGTATATATGTGTGTGTGTGTTTGTGTGTGTCCATTGCATCGTTCAACATACCTTTACCTACAAACTACTCTGACTACTATAACATTATGCCACTATTATAGTATTAATATAATTTTCACTATATATATGAAGTAAAATAGTTTTTTAAGTTCCTTTAAATAACGTAAATATTTCATTTTACACATTTCATATCTCAAATAGTAAGCAGAGAAACTAATCTTTTCAGTCACTAACAAAGCTTCAGCGTTAATGCCGACAATTGAGGTCTTATACTAGAAATAAGGGAGAGCGCGCACTACGCATCAACGCTTAATAAAAGTTGCCAATACAAATCGTCGAAATATAACGACAAAAATTACTCTGGATAATTTGTCCACTCGAAATCAGTCCTCAAAACTCCCTATGAGTGAAGAAAATCATTTAAGAAAAATCCTAGAAGTATAAACTAAATGATGTGAAATCCGTAAATCAACTTTAAGGGGAAAATGAGAGAGAGAGAGAGAGAGAGAGAGAGAGAGAGAGAGAGAGAGAGAGAGAGGTGCTCCCTTTAACTTAAGCAAGGTAACCCTGGAAAACTTAAATGTTTGTCTGTATGACACAGAGAAAGAGATAGCGGAGATGTTGGCAGAGATGGTATCAACTCCCTCCCCCCTCCCAGTCCAACCCCCATCCCCCTGACCAAAAGGGACGGGAAGATGCCTTGGGGCCTTATAACCCGTGTCCACGCCATCAGAGTACCATAACCCAAGCTTTCGAAGATTTTCCTAAATAATAAAACAAATAATGCCGCTCCATTTCACGAGATGGTTTCCTCGTTAAAAAGCAATTTCAGTGTTAAGCAAAATTTCCTCGTTTTTCTATTAACGGAATTTTTCCCGAAGGAATTTATGGAAAATAAGAAAAAAAAAACATAAACGCGAGTTTTAACACTGTGTGGCATCGATCACCTGGGAGGGATACAAGGTATTAGACTTTTTCCTTTGTTGTAATTTTGATAAATATTGAGAAATAACGAATTGTCTTTGTAGACGATATAATAAATAGCATAATAAAAACAACAGTAACCAAAAATATTACCAGGTAAACGCAAAAACCCAGCGAAATTGAATTCAATCTACCCCGAAAGCGGCGTGTGGCAACTTCCTCCTCGTACTACTGCGGGTCAACATTCAGTCTCCTAAGTCCCAACCGCCAGAGAGCTTGCTAACACAGACACACACACGAACGCACGCTGCACCACGCCACCTTACACGGAAAGAAGAGAAGCCATTTTTACCTCCTCGTATAAGTATGTCCAGAGACTTGTAATCTCATTACTTTTTGCATGACCGAACTGACCTCTGCCTCCGCGGCAATTTGTGTGGATGCCTTCGCCACAGTGACCTACGTATTATGGCGAACGTGCATTTAGGAATGCAGCTAAAAAATGTCTCTCGCCTCAACCCTATAACAGTCCCTCCCTCTGAACGAACTTACGAACGCACGTATACACACGACGACGGCGACCTCCTTACCTGTAGTCGGTCGGGAGGCTCCCACACAGGTAAATATGCTATGTTGAACAGACCGCAAACGTTTTTTTTTAAGATATGTATCTACACCAAGCCACCTTTTATAGAGAACTGGCAGACGATATTTTTTAACTTTAGATGCCAACCAATAAATAGTATGACAGGTGCTGCTTATCTTTTTTTTTTTCAACCGTTGGCTCTTTTCATATAGTAGTGCCTGAAAATATTACTAAGATTGGTGCTGTTACCTTTCACAAAATTACATAAACATACACTCGGGTGCACGTAACCAATATGTTTATTTAAGAGATTCCTACCAATATACAACTAGACAGCAATATACTCATTTAGGATCCCTGCCGCTATTACTAGGACTGATGGTGGGAATAACTTTCAACTATCGATAGAGAGGTCTAACTTGTATCTACTTACGGATACCGACGAAAATCTGTTGTTGATTATAACAGTAATAGTAAATCTGTTGTTGATTATAACAGTAATAGTAAAGTACCGCAAACTGTGCTCACAAACAAAGGAAGTACATTTACCTAGAGATATCGTTGAACGATGTTAGTTTTTATCCTCTCTCTCTCTCTCTCTCTCTCTCTCTCTCTCTCTCTCTTTATATATATATATATATAATATATATATATATATATATATATCTATATATATATTATAGTAAAGGTGCATAACTTTGGAAACGGTTGCTTGCTTCTTTAGGATCCAGGAAGTGCTGGCAAAAGCCCAGCTTAATCTTAAAACAGCAAAAGCAACATCAGTGGGAACTTGTTAGCAAGCTGAAGGTCTAGAAAAAATAAATGTCTTATGAATATCCAATATTTTTCATCAATTAAGTTAAAACGATTGTAAAGTAGGATAGCAAATTAATTTATCCTATATCTGACACACAAAAAGTAAACTTGGAAATACAATATTTTAAGATGGCCACTTGACATCAAGGAATAAGATGGAAAAAAAAATCTTTTAAATTCCAGTCAAGAAGAATATAGTACGTTTACAAAAATAGCAAAAAACACGACAGAATAATGTCCTGAGAGAAATAATGGATTTTATTTACTTACGCACTTAAGGTCATAATTATTGAACACAACTTTCTCCTCGTACGTTCGCATGTTTTTTTCCTTTTTAACGATCAGTGAAAGTACACTAAAGTTAAACAAACAATTATACCTAATCACATATTCCTTCTCTTAATGACTTTACCTAAGGCGGGGGGAGTCTTTCCGGCATTTGGGGCAAGGGGGAATTTTCCCATGGGTGCTCATCAACATTATCAATGACACATCTGAAGTTGCGT
>NC_061109.1:80084547-80094547 GCF_015104395.2 Macrobrachium nipponense
ACTGTTAAGGTCAACAAAGGCACACTGTAGTTCAGAACACGTGTCTCTCCGTCCCTCCTCGTCCAGTTCGAGAAACGAAAACTGGTCCCTTAGATTATTACCTGAGTGCACTTAGCAAGGTGCTACGAGGACACACACACACACACACAACAGAGGACACAGCATCAGCTGCAACCTTATCTTGCACACACCCGTCAAACCACATTTCGCACCTGCCGATGGACTGGCCATCTGCAGACGGGAGATTTTTTAGGTCCTGGTTCTAATTTTTTCTATGGTTTTTTCCTAAGTCCCAGTATGTATGTTTAACTTTGATGAGGTCTTTTATTACAAAGTCTCTTGTTTTTTTTCTTTTTTCTTTGGAAAATTGTTTCCATCCAAAAACTAACGAAATAATTTTCGCTGCCTGCATCTTTTTTTTTTTTTTTGGTGAATTTCACTTACTGATGATGATGATTGATGATATATATATTATACGTGTGTGTGTGTGTGTGTGTGTGCATACTTCACTCCCAATTTGGGACCAACCGACAATTTATTTATGACAAGCCCATATCACCAGCAAACAGAAGATCCCACACAAAATATCAGTGGAAAAAAAGTCACAAATAATAAAAAATGAATGTCCTCAATAACAATCCGAAATTTTAGCACGCGAGATCAGCCCAACGAAAACCCAAAGGGTTCAGCTAATGGCAACAAAAGCAACAGAAATTTGTCTCAGCAGGTAGTCTGAGTAGGAGCGATTTATTCCGCTCCGAGTAAACCTCAGAGGGACTCTGCCACAAACCAGATGCTGTAAATGAGCAGGAACACCGATGGATACAGTATCAATATTCAGTTCTGAAAACGCCCATTTTTATTTTTTTTCTGGACTCAGAGAAAAAAAAACAAAAGTCGTTGCAAGAAGAGAGATACCGTGAAATATTTTCTCATTTTACTTCATAAGCGTTTTTCGTTTATTATTTTGTATAAACGTCCTTCTGAACAGAGATACAAACACACATTATACATTTATTTCAACCGTTGAATCTAATTGTGTGTGTGTATATATATATATATATATATATATATATATATATATATATATATAGATATATATATATATATATATATATAACACACATAAGTATATTCAAATAGATTCTACAGCTGAAAATTAATTTTATGAATATACTACATATGAAAACACACATACAATTGTACACGTGTATGTATATATATATATATATATATATATATATATATATATATATATATATATATATATATATTAAATTATATATATCGTGTATAATTGTAGATGTGTGTACATATGTAGTATATTCATAAAATTAATTTTCAGCTGTTGAATCTAATTGAATATACTTACGTATATTATATGTATATGTATATATATAGTATGTATGTATGTATGTGTGTGTATATATATATATATATATATATATATATATATATTTAACATTTGAAATCAATTCGTGAAAATAAAACGTAACGCAAAGCTTATGCTCACTGAAAGATGTACCATGTTTCGCAAAACAACTTCACGAAAAATGGCGTCCTGAGGAAATTACGCTACTGTTACCGTCATGCTGATATACAGCAAGTAATTTCCTGTAGTATATATCACGGGTATCCATTACACTTACGGTAGTATTTTTTATCAATAATAACCATGATTATCACTATATATTGGTAGTATTACCAATGTATTCAATATTATCAACATAATCATTAATACTGAAATAACCCTTTTTGATTATTAATGTTGTTGTACCTCTAAAAAAAAAATACACTGAAAACATTCTAAAATTTACACTACAAAGAAATAATTTCATCGATAATTTACCTACCGATTATAATCAACCTAGCGAGATTACAACTGATAAAATCTGAACGCCAATAGACAGATCAATCAATCAGTCCCTTAATAACTATATATATATCTATCGATTTTGAAGAACGACCCGTTGTAGCAGATATCGATAGCGCAGGGAGCGGAGGGCTGTAAATAAAAAAACACACACAAAAGACTTATGTAAACAGTCAATAAATATTGATTGTGTGAGGAGGACCCGCTGACACAGATGTCTCTACTATCGTCTGTGTATCCATAAAATATCGATTTCCTTATCTGGTCATCACCCACTGCATTTTGTGGATTGGTTGTTTCTAGGTGACTGTAGAAAAGAACTTATTCCTTTTTTCTTTCTTTCTTTCTTCCTTTATTGTTTTAGAATAATTCTATTTTCATGGGCAATGACTGGTGTTGCAAATTTCAACCGAGAAAGCAATCTATCATTAATATGATTTTTATTTTTGAGTGTCCGGCATCATCAACAACAACAGCAATAATAATAATAATAATAATAATAATAATTGCACAAGACAAAAAGAGCACACCAAGTACACACACACACAACCAACCTCACTCTCTTCTCTCTCTCTCCTCTCTCTCTCTCTTCTCTCTTCTCTCTCTCTCTCTCTAATGTATATATTAAATATATATATATATTATAATAAATATATATATATATATATATATATATATATATAATATATATATATATATTCCCACTTGTATCAAATCCTTTAGATGCCATTTTTATTTCTCTCTTCAATCAGCCAATGCGATAGAGAAACGTAACGAGACAACAAAAAGGTAAAACATATAGATACTCCAATCACCTAATATGAATGAGAGAGCAGGAATCCACTTCGTTACAACAACTGAACTTCTGGACTCAAGAAACCCGCTAAATACCATTGCCAAGGTATGTATATCCCGGTACATACTGAGGCCACGGAGTGAAACGTCCACAGATATTTATCTATGCCACATGTAACTAGAGTCCATGAACGTATCACGTCAACAAACAGAAAGCAGTCTTATCACTCTCACGACACCAAACTGAACGCAGCCTAAAACTCTTCACGTCACCAAACTGAACACAGCTTAAAACTCTTCACATCACCAAACTGAACGCAGCCTAAAACTCTTCTCGTCACCAAACTGAACGCAGCCTAAAACTCTCACGTCACCAAACTGAATGCAGCCTAAAACTCTCACGTCACCATACTGAACGCGAAGCTTAACCTCTTCGTCACCAAAACTGGTAACAAAGCCTCAAAGACTTTCAACGTCACCGAAACTGAACGTGGCAGGCCTAAACATCCGTGCACCTAAACTGGACCCAAAGGAAGTCAAACTGCACGCAGCCTAAATTCCAAGTCAAGAAACTGAATACAGCCTAAACCTCATTGCAGAACACAAGCAAATTAAATACGTCACAAGGTATACAAAAGAGATTTATACGTGAGCCATGTCGCGTAAATATTCCACTTACCTGTGTTCTAACCAATGGCTCGACGATTTATAACGGGCTATTTAGGAGTTTTTACCTGTAGCACATTTAAGTAAATTCTCGAAAAACATGACCTTTTAATGCCATTACTCTCATCAATCTTCAATTCAGTAACCTTTAAATACAATAATCATACCTCAGCACCAATCTGCAATGGCAATGCCCGATGCCCTTCCGGACATCTCAGCGGCTGACCCCACCCATGTAGTTGCCACTTCTTAACCCGTTATACTTCTGTTAAGGGGGGTCTTTTTTTTTTTTTGGATGATTAGACTCCGAAGACATGTGCAAAGAAGCAATTAATGATGTTCTTTAATACCAAAACGTAAACGAATGACGTTTTCATTCTTTGACGTAAGCAGTCGATCAACGACACCTAAATATTTCCTTGATGGTTGTAAACAAGTCAGAAGGCTTCTTTATATAACCCTACTTTCTTCAGAATATGCCTATATACGTACAGCTTCAATTACAAATGTTTGTCTGATGTTTCTATATTTCCTAAATAATTCTAATCAAGGAAAGAAATAACCTCAATGAAATGTAAAACAATGACACCAAGAATGCAAACAAAACTTCTGAAAATAATAACTTATAATAAAAACAACGGACTCTTTTCACTAATTCCAGGAAGATTTCTCACGGTTGAAAATTCCTAAATAATGTCACAAACACGACGGAGCCATTCGTAATAAACGAAAAACTTTAGTCCTTATCTTTTTCCGCGTGGGCTGAAATTTCATTAGAAATTTATAACGACCAAAAGTTCACTTCCAACTTTATGACGCATTGTACCCACCCACTGAACACAATTCCTGCAATTGATCCAGCTACTCAACTCACTCAGATTTCCTTGGATGCTTGCCAACGAATTAAATCGCCGAAGATTTTCAGGATACACCTCGGCATGCGGTACTATTATTATGATTATTATTATTAATCAAAAGATGAACTGTATTCGCATGGAACAAGCACACAGGGGCCATTCATTTTAAATCCAAACTTCCAAGAATATAGCGTTCATTAGAGAGAAGTAACAAAAGGTAATAGAAATACAGAGAGAAAATAATACGTTAAGAATATGATGGAAAAAAAGTACACATCTATGAAGTGAACATTCCGTCAGCATACGCAAGTGCGTATTTACTCGTTTGATGGATAATAAACGTTGTACCTGATAAAAGAAAGATTTACGCTTCTCTCTCATTTCCCAAGTTGTTGTTGTTGTTGTTGAAAGTAGATTCCAGCAGTACGAAGCGACAGTGGGCCTACAGAGTCTCGAACTTGTAGTTTAAAATCAGTTAGTTTTCTACTACAAAGTTAACAAATATTTTAGTCTGCATAACCATACTCTATGTCAACAATAAATAAATGTGTGTATTATATCATATATATATATCTATATATATATATATATATATTTATTTGATATATATATATATATAGATATATATATATATATAGTTATATGTATATAATTTTATATAAGTAAGTTTACGTTACCTCCAACTACAAGATAAGTTAAGACCCGTAGTTACCACGATTCTTCCAAACAAACAAGGAATGAAGGCAGAAGCGCTCTCTCTCTCTCTCTCTCTCTCTCTCTCTCTCTCTCTCCCACACTCACTCTCTCTCACATACACACACACCGTAACCTGATAACAACTTCAAGAAAATTCAAGGTACAAAAGCGTGAAGGGGAAGGTGTTAGAAAAAAAAAAAAAAGAAAAGGAAAAAAAAAAAAAAAAAAAAAAAAAAAAAAAAAAAGGACCCCGGCAGACCCTTTGTCCATTTCGGACAGGAGAGGCCAAATTGATGTCTGAAAGCTCTTCGAACGGAGAGACTTTTTCTTCCGTCCAGAGGAGCAGGAGCGATTCAATTCGGGATCCAGTATTCCAGTCCACAGCTGGAAGATATTGTCAGTTGGTGTGTGACCCACATGCTACCACTGCTTGCAAGCGCCTGACCAGGGCAATGCTTCTGGCTATTTGGCCGTTTTGAGAGAGAGAGAGAGAGAGAGAGAGAGAGAGAGAGAGAGAGAGAGAGAGAGAGAGAGAGAGAGAGAGAGAGAGAGAGAGACCAACACTTTCCACAGCAAAAGCAAGGTACGAAATGTTTTGCGCAATTTTATTTGCCAATTGCCAATTTTTCCAAGATAAAACACCTTTTTTCTATTCTATTCTCGTGACGAGCGTTTCTCAACCCCTTCCGCATCTATCGTAGCTTAGCTTAAGAATAGGCTATCCCCTTTGGGATAATCGTCACACCCATTCGACCTAATTCACAAATTTAACATATTTCTGATAAATTCAATACAAGAATCTAAATTGAATTAGCTATTACCCTTTTCAGAATTTCAGCATACCCTTTTCACTTAGCCAACAGTAACATTTTCCCTGATAGGTCCTATTGCTGCCCTAAATCGTTCGCATTTAGGGCATAAGAACAAGAGCCTCATCAGACGAAGTTGTGAAGGCCCCTAAAGACAGCCATCATCCAATTACCAGAACCTTACCATTATCCCATTAAGGACAGAACTAAATATCACCTAGTAAAGCACACTTATTATCATGACCTAGTATGTCTACGTAGCTTCACAGCTTCACTGCGTGGAATATCATTCATAAATAATGATCACTGACGATGATTGGGTCTTGATTGGTGGGACACTTTACAGCGATGGCAATCATCAGATAATATATGTATACATATTGTATACACACACACACGCATATATATATATATATATATATATATATATATATCTTATATATATATATATATATATATACACACACAGTGTTTGTGTGTGGTGTGTGTGTGTTGATACCAAAAAAATTATTTCAACGACCACGCCTCGATCTTATCAATAATTAATAGAAAGGCAACAAACTGGACTTATACGGTAAAGGAAAATAAACCAACACATTCTGCCTGCTACAAATGCATACATTTAATCATTTCCACGGGAGATGACATTCGAAACTTTTATTTTTTCTGCTAAAAACCATTAAGTTGTAGGTTTTATTTTACTAATAAAAATTTTTAAGTTACAGTTCCAGTAGACGTCCTCAAACTTCCGCATGTTGTGATGGCATCAACAAACTCTCTTTTACAGACACATACATATGCGCGTGCTCCAGGTTTCTCTCTCCATAGCACGCAATACAGCACAACAATTCAGGTTTGTTGACCCTAACGCAAAATGAAACAAAACCAGGATAACGCATAAGGTAAAGTCGTTTCCTCTAATTCCTACAAAAGCCTGGTGTCAATAGGATTTCTCTCTTCAGGCTTGTGCTATATTACTATTCCCCTTTCGCCCTCTAAATATGAACGTCTGTTGACATTTCTATAAAAAAAAATTTTTAACTCTTTCCTAGAATTCAGAAAGCAGAGATCTCGCTCATTAAAAATAAATAAATACATAAATGGATAAAAATGTATTAAAATGCTGGGAGAATAGAATTAGGGTTCTAATGTATTGTATCTTCGCTATAACTTTAGAAGTTCCAATCACGACATCCTCAGGGAAACTGCTAAAGGACCTAACATAACAAACAAACAAAATTAACATACCAAAATCTAAAAATTATTATAAAATCTCATTCCACCTACCAACATAAATCTAATTTTTTTTCAAAACCTTCTCATTCCACCTAACATAAAAATCTTGAAATGTTTTTTTTAAATGAAGCGACCACAAAATGACGCAGCCTAAAATTGTAGAAAAAAAAAACGAAAGAAAAAACGAGAGGCGTTAAGTGACGCATGACTGAAGAAGAACAATGACTGACAGACAGCTCCCGGGCCTTGACAATGTCGGAATGTGTCCCTCATGAGAATGCAGAGAACGGAGAAGGGCGAAAATCAGGATGGCATTTCTTCGAGTGCTTAGCATCATCCCTAAGAGAATGGAACAGCAAATATGAATATCTATAAAGTTAGTTAAGAGTAGTAGATTCTTCTCAAAAATATTACAATATTCTTCAAAAGAATTCTGAAGTAAAAGAAATAATTGCTCGCTCCTTTAATCGAAGTTAGCAATGAAAATGACTGATGCTTTTCTGACAGAAATTTTAAATGGAGATTGTAAAATCTCTAACCTGATTTACAATTATAGAGATATGAAGAGATTACAAGCCTCTTTACCAGAATTTCCAAATGAAGAAAGTCTTTCAAGCTCCATTAACTTGACAATAAAGGAAGACATTACAAGCTTCTCTAATCGAATTTATAAATGAAGGACGAGATTACATGCTTGCTTAATCGAATTTAAAAAAGAAATGAAACATGACGTGCTTCGTTAATCGAATTTTGCAGTGAAGGGAGAGATTACTTGCTTCTTTAACCGAATTTACATACAGAGAATGAGGTTAAATCTTTTCTTTACCAATTTGGAATTGTAAATTAAACGAAATCTTCACTAACAAATCTAACCATTTTATCTTGAAGGAACATTACAAGCCTTTACACCAATTTTAAAAATAGACACCAAACACAAGCTTATATAGTTACATAACCAAATTCGGAATATGATTACATTTATTTTTTATTAGTTAGAGAAAAGAGAAAGAGCAACAAGCTTCGTCTAATACATTTAGTGATAATAGGACAGATCACAAGTTTTATTTCCACAACTGTGTAATTTAATTCATCTATTTGAATTAACGACGTAGATTTCAATTTCATATAATGGCCAGTTCACGAATAATAATTGTGTTTATCTTTAACCAGAAATTAAGATAAAAACCTGTTTTAAGACGACCCTTCCAAGTTACGAGAAGGAAGAGGAAGAGTGTTCAGCGTGGCTAAGTAAAGAACAAAGGAACCACAAAAATGGGAATCGGATTCACTCGTGAAATCTCACTCAAACTGGTTAGATCTGATAGAGGCACATTAATAATTGCGATAGCGATTCACAAACTGACTTTGTACAGAATCTAAATGCAAATTGAAGTTAAATTGAGTAACTAGTGCCAGATTACGAATCGTATTCTAAAATGATATCGTCACAACATTATGACAAAATCAATACATAAATAGTTAATCCCCTCGTAGCACAAGCCCCAACTCGTAAATAACAATAAAATAAAATGCAATATGCACACTAAACAGTGCATAGCCCAATGCAATGCTGTCGCAAACCGCGAAATTATAGTCATTCAGCAACTGACGTAACCGAGCCTTCAAACCCTCCTTCCCCGAAGACTTGGAGGAGCATTTCCTTCAAGGTCAATCCGTTGAACGATAATGAAAGAACACTTGTGCTCTCGAAGAATACCCTCAATTAAGTATTGCCTCACATTGCTCAAGATTCAATTTATGGGGTGAAGGATGGACCAGGGGTAGAGGGGGGGTGGGGGGTTTAGTACATGAGGAATAAGAATGGGGTAGGGGTAGACGGTATAACGGACATACCACGAATTCTGTCTTCACACTCTGGTGGAAACCTTCCCTCAGCGGATAATGCCGCAGATGCACAGCGCCGACAAGTCTATAACCGACTAGCATACAAGTGGAGTACGATTGGGGGCTCACGTGGGAGGTCACCCACGTGACCCTGGCAAACTTCGGGTGTAGGGTGCAGCTTCCAGGACGCCCCAGTCCTTTAATGTCAATACAAACAAGAGTTCAAGGTCTGGTGACCCCTACCAAAGCTGTCGACTATGACGGCAAAAAAAACCTTACTTAGGTCTTCGCTTGTGGATACTAAAATTAGTCTTCTATGGCGTATGAAGTATTCTCGTCAAGAAGAAGAGTAACTTCCTAAGCTACGACTTAATACATAATATACATAAACAACTGGGAGAACGGAATACTTATAGGTTACTATAATAAAGCAGATACATTATACATACTTACACACACATATACATTATATATCTATATATGTATGCACGCACGCACGTGTATAGTAATGACTTTTGGGAGCATGAAGTGCCAAAACAGTGCTGAAACCTATACTAGTATGCGACCCAACTTGACCAATCCAAGAACCGAACTAGCAAAGTAAGCAATGAACAAACAAATGGAGAGAAACCCTAAAATGCAAAATGTATTAAAAAAAAAAATCCCTTTCCGGTGTTTTGCAGGTGCTGTCAAGTATTAGCGCAGTTTACATTCTGTGGTTCGAATTTCTCTTTTTGATAGTAGTGAAACTGCGGAAGCTATTATCTCAATCATAAATATAACCTGACCTTTTAAAGCTGTTGTATTTCACAAGGAGTCCGAAGTCTCTAAAAGTCTATACGCAGACAGTGAATCACTCGTACACCGTCGAATTTATACACAATGTTAAAAAATGGACATAAAATGACATGCAGAAGAGTAAAAAAAAAAAAATAAAAAATATAAATAAAAATTAAAAATGAAGTGAAGAAGGATAGAGAGAGAGGAGGGACCAGGAGGAGCAGGAAGAGAGAGAGAGAGAGAGAGAGAGCGGCAGATTTCGGTGAATACGGAATATAAATAAACTGAAATGCCAAAGGAAGTCATTTGACAATGTCCAAACCATTAACAACAGCAGCATAATCCATAAAAATAAAGATTTACATAACTAATAACAAATATTATATCAGAGCAGCTCCACCGTTCTATTAATAACGTAATTAATAACAATTCCCACAATTCCT
>NC_061109.1:80099547-80102047 GCF_015104395.2 Macrobrachium nipponense
CGGTACTACAATATGATGGTTAACGGTGCTTTTCTAGTTTTAGATGGCACACAGAAACGTTGACAAAGAAGCAAGAGATTGGTATAGACAACAAGAAGGAAAATAAAAGAAAACTGGGTGTTCCAATCTAGTAGCAATACTAATTATACTAACAATATCAAACTCATTAGACATGGCAACAAAATTCCCAGAAAGCATAACAGCAAAACAGTTTGAATGGATGAAAATAACAAAAAAAAACTGTTAAAACACTCGCCAGAAAAATACCTGCGAGACATGAAAGCAAAACTGCGAGAAAGGATGACATAAATTGTTAAAATGGATGACAGCAAAATAGCCAGAATATGGTATGGCAGCTAAATGCTAAAAGGCATGACCGCAACATTGATGACAGATATAATTAACATATAAAAAGTTGTGGATAAAAAAAAGTACATCTGGATAGCCAGGAACACCAACTCCTCACAAAACAAAACAAAAAAAGAAAATATGCCAGAGAAGGAGATGACAAGGTCACGACCTCATTTAACCCTTAATGCCTAAATCATAGAAGATGACCCGAGTCACACAACTTCCGCAAAATGCTGCTAACATGGCAGAACCAAAACCAGATATACAACAACAAACATGCTACATAAACAAAGGTCTCAGTACATGATTCAGCAGCTATTCCTTACAGCCTACCGCAGCGGAGATTAAAAAGAGATCCTCTACCTGTGCACAAGAGCACAGGTAGCAAACACGGAGTCAGAACACTCAAGCGAAAGTTAAATGAAAGTGAATGCATATGGTGTGATGGATGGGTCATGCACGTCGGTGAGTGCATTAACCCTCCTCGTTTCTCTTGCATAGCCGACATACCAGAAAGCACAGCTAGAGGTAAACGACGACTACCTACCAGCAAATGCTTTACCACAAGCAAGGGATGACCTAAGATTATCTTAAGAAATCCTTATGAGTTTCCATTCTAAGATAACCCCCAAAAATCTGACGGCCTATAAAACTATAAACTACAAACGGATAACTAAAAGGTAAGCCGCAAAACTGCCTACTTAATAAAAGATAATTGAAAACTGTAAACAGGGCTAAAGATAGTAACAAAAATGGGCTAAAGACAAAATAAATGATCCCAGAAAAAAATACAGAAAAATAAACAACTATTCGCATCAATAGTTCACATGACCACACTAAAATGCTGAATTACCATAATAAAATATAATATTAAGTATGTACTATATATATATCTATATAATATATATATATATATATATATATATATATATATATATATATATATATAGACATACATGTGTGTGTGTTTATAAAACGGTTGAGTATCTGCAACTAAGGAATATAAGATCTGATGAGAGAGAGAGAGACGAGAGAGAGAGAGAGAGAAGACAGAGAGAGAGGAGAGAGAGAGAGAGAGAGAGAGAGAGTAAAAAAAAATTACAAAAGGAATAAAAAACAATACAGCTAACAAAAACTGAAAACAAAAGAACGCCAAGTCAATCATAAAAGGCACAGGTGTAACAAAAAAAAAAAAAAAAGTGAAGACAGTCTGAAGCTATCGCCCTTTAAGAATCGCCTAGTATTCATACACAAGATCCAAAAAACATTAATTTCTTTTTCACTTTATTTTTCTATGGCGCTCTCGAATTAAGATTTAAAACAGGCTAAAGGAAACAAGAAACTTACACAAGGAAGAGTTAACTTGGTTAAATGAATATGAAGGGCATTTCGTAATATGCATTCAGGCATTTCAAAACAAAACTTCGCAATGCGAATTTTGATATTGCCAAGCAAACAAACTTCGTTTTACGAATTCTAACATCCAAAAACAAACGACTTGTGAAGAGAAGAGTAAAAAGTAGATATATTCATACACACACACATATATACGTATTTAGGTATATACTATATATATATATATATATATATATCTATATGATTATATAATATATATATACTATAGTATACAGTTAGTGAAGAGGAATGGACACACTAAAAGAGTTAATAAAGCAAAAATTAAACAAATACTTTTTCGTATGTAACAAGGACAGCCAAGAGGTAAGCAACATTACGTTCAACAAAAAGAGCATAAATAAAACAAAATGTAATATTAGACCATCCTTTTACAAGACAAATGAAAAGAACATGAATAAGGCTGAATAAACTTATTGCATAGAATATATATACTTTATCAACAGACCTAGAAAGGATAACGAACTTATACCAAGAAGATTTAGGAATTAAATCACAGATGGTCAAAAGATCACAGTATGAAACTTCAGTCTTTACTGTCAGGAACAGACACGGATATTAAAACACTAAACAATGATGGATAAAACAAAATCATAAAAACAACAAACACACAAAAATGAGATAAAACATGGAGGAGTAATTTGGTCATCGCAGGACCAAAATTTTTTCATAATAATGTAGATATTAATGGAGAAACAAATCCACAGTTATGTAAATGTACATATATTTAAATTTA
>NC_061109.1:80104547-80134547 GCF_015104395.2 Macrobrachium nipponense
CGGGGCTCACTGGAACAGAATAAGTAAACTAGCCTTTCCCGGGGAAAACCAACCATCTAGTTAGGAACGTATAATGACCATTAGACCTAATTAACATGGTTTAACCCAAAATACTACCCTAAAAACAAAATATTTTTTTATTTATTATTCTAATCGTCATTACCAACTAACATACATCCACAAGTTTCCAAAATGCCAAGAAATAGAGAAGTTAGGGGCATTGTGGTTAATAAATACTATATGCATATCTGGTAGTAACAACCTAGTACACACACACATATATATATATATATATATATATATATATATATATATATATATCTATATATAGTATATTTAAACATATATGTATACTATATATATGGTGCCTGAGCGTCCATGACGAAGTGGCCAGATCTAAGATGACACCCCCCCCCCAAGAGGGAAAAAGAATTCCGACCCGTTACTGAAAAACCCACTGTGCCTTGGATGACCTACCGTAGCGGATTGCGAACGTAGAGGCTAGTCGACTGTGGTGGATCGCAGCCAGGGCGCAGAAAGGGCACGGGGTAGTAACATCATTGCAAGGCTTTCTGGAAACCGTATAGCTAACTTACTGTAATTGTAAAGGTTATTTATGCATACCTAATAACTGTGTGTGTGTGTATATGACTATGGAGAGAGAGAGAGAGAGAGAGAGAGAGAGAGAGAGAGAGAGAGAGTTTCAGCCTTCGATCAATAAAAATAAAGGATACTAAAACCACTCCTCTAATCCTGTATACATATTTAGACTACAAGCTTGTTCATGTTAAAATACAGTGAAAACCTCTTTTACTGCTCTTCGCTTACGAAGTATATATATATATATATATATATATATATATATATATATATATATATGTATAAGTGTGTGTGCGCTGCGCGCGAATTAGGGTAGTAAAAAAGCCGCAAGACAAGTTCCCCTACTCACCTAATTTGACGTATCTCTTGGGCATGGCGCTGTCATGCCAAGCCGCATGGGCAACGAGAACCATTCCGGCCATAACTGCCGCCCACACATGTACCACCTGGACGCCCATCATGGCTGGGTGTCGGTGGAGAAGGGGGTAGGGGGGAAGGGAGAGCAGCAGTACCTTCACACTCGTACGTAAGCTCGAAATCCTGAGCTCATAAACCAAACACTTTTTTTATGTTTGTTCGTAATAATCTCTTCCAAAACTCTCACTTCTAGGCCTATGCAATATTCAATTCAATATGGAAGGTTGACCGGGTATAAACTTCAAATCACTTTAGTACTAATTCATAACCGCGTTGATACGCACAACAAGTACACACTGACCTGATCCACTGAATCAAAGAAAACCCGACACTAGCCTAGGCCTATTTTCAATGGTTACGAATCTTGACGGAGCCACCGACCTAATATAACTGTACGTCAAACTGTGGAATGATTATTCCTGCGTATTGTGGGGGTATGCGGGGGTCAACGAGTCCCTTTTATGAAGAGGTTAAGCCTTTATAATAAATAGCTTTCTTGGTTGACTAGATTGTTAATCATATAAATTCACTGAAATGGTTTTGAACTACGTTGGGGGGAGGAGGAGGAGTAGGAGAGGGGAAGGAGGAGGAGGAGGGGGGGTCGAAATCGATACAGCACATGTGCTTTACTGTTAACCACGACTACTATTTTTCAAACAACATTCACACCAACTTTTTTCATTGATTCCTCCCCTCAGTCTTATTAATCTTGCTGCAGGGGTCATCAACACCTGCGTGAACAAATGCCACGGGCCAAGAGGACAAATACACTCGAGATCATCTGTACTCTTCCAAAAAATTGCCTTTTCAGAAACACCGCCAGTTTTATATGTATCACGTATCACTCGCGAGGTCAAAGTGGAGGCAGACCCGAAAATATTGGTCGATTCTCTGAAATTCACTTTATTTATCTGACTCAGCAGCCCAATATGGCAAGAGAGCTTCCTTTTTCATCGAAACTTAAGCACGTCTTGGGGATACGTGAGCCTATCGGATAAATATATTCCTATGGAAGTGGTGGAAGACTATGACCAGCAAGCCTGTGGCAGTCCCGGGTTGGGCTTCTTCCCAACACCGCTGGGTTCTTGGGCGTTTTTCATGCCTGTAGCTCCTCTTTTCTGCTGTTATCCTCTCTCTACGACTTACTGCGAGTTAAAATGTGCATCTGGCGAGCATTGCGAACGCGAAAATCCTCATCGCATCACGTCATGGTCAAAAGCACTACGTTACATAGCTGGGGAAGAGTGGCTACACCTTCGCTTAGTCACTTTCAAAACACTACTGCGAGATGTTTACAAAATCGATGCTGAGCTGGGTGACGTCACGTGTCCGACCTCTGGCGGCAGTAAAGTTAACTACAGCGCCAAAATCAAAGAAAGGCTCTCTGTCCTCGCTTCCAATCCATATTGCAGACTAATAAGCCTGCCTTAATCTACATTTTACCTCGCGATAATGCGGATTACACAGTAGTTATCCCGGCATTCACCGTATAACTCACTAGAACGCTACAGGGATGCAGGAAAAAAAAAGTTATCTTTTCCCAAAGGGCACATTCTTCGAGAGGAACAGAATTGTTTGGAAACCGGTTTATGAACGAGACCAGGATTATATCTTGAAATGGGATAAATTTACTCTCGATAGAAGAAGCAGAAGCATTGCAGCGATGGTGGTTGTTAGTAACCCATATACTAGTACAGCTTTCGGTGAGTTGCGTTTATGTGACAGTTCGACGGGAAAATCGGTGGAGTAAAGAAAAACCGGCACCAGTTATGCAATGTTTCACGATCACGGGCGGGATTAGAGAGTCAGTCAGTAATCCTTTCCGATAACGAAGTCATGCTGCACAGCCATCCCTACCTTTGTTATTAACCGTAGTATCACTTTAACAAATGACGAACAAGTTGGGTGTACATTTTATGAAGTTTATAAGGACCCAACGGGAAGCATTTTGACAGTAGTGACATTCTGAATGATAAACCCACTAAGATTAATTTGTAGAACTTAACAAATTTAAAGATATCGCAGAACACATACTTCCGACATTGCTAGGAGAAATAAATACGCCCCGTTAGCGATCTGGAATCAAAATTTGATTGTATATTCCAGAAAAAAAAAACGATAAATAAGTAAACATTTAACCTTATATTTTGCTTCAGTTAAAGAGACAACTCACGTGGACATATTGCATTTATAATCCAATTACAAACGAAATGTCAGTAACCCTGACTGAAAGATTGTATTTTTCTTTTGCATACCAAATGAGTTTCTTGCTTCTTTATGCTACATAAATCGCTGTGGGAAGATGTTATTCTAAGAGGAATTGTACTATATGGTGGCTAGTATTGCCATAACCGGGATTGTAGGTTGGAATAATGTACTTAACCACAACTTCTTTATGACTATATAAATCTTTACCGCCTGATATATATATATATATATATATATATATATATATATATATATATATACTATATATATATATATGTATATATATATATATATCTATATATAATATAATATATATATATATATATATATATATTATATATATATAAATATATATATGATATATATCCTAGGTAAAGTTAATGCCATATCACTTACATAATTGTCACAATAATCAAATGTACGAATTTGACAAACTATCTTTGTCATATATCAGTGTCGTATATTACCATTCTGTCTAAGCACTAAATAATTTATCAATGTCGGTTCCAGCATCCCCTCATATAGTCGGCTCCAGCATCCGTTCTCACAGTTAGCTCCAGCATCCTTTCACATAATTGGCTCCAGAATCCCCTCTCATACTTGGTTCCAGCATCCCGTTTCATACTTGGCTCCTGCGTCCCGTTTCATACTTGGCTCCAGCGTCCGGTTTCATACTTCGCTCCAGCATTCCCTTTCATAGTTGGCTCCAGTATCCACTTTCATACTTGGCTCCAGTATCGCCCCCCCCCCCCCCCCCTACTTGGCTCCAGCATCCCGTTTCATACTTGGCTCCAGTGTTCCGTTTCATACTTGGCTCCAGCATCCCGTCACATACTTGGCTCCAGCATCCCCTCTCATAGTTGCTGCAGCATCCACTCACATAGTCAGCACCAGCATCCCCTCATATAGTGGGCTCCAGCATCCCTCTCATAGAATCTCCAGCATTCTCTACTATAGTCAGCACCAGCATCCCCTCATATAGTGGGCTCCAGCTTCCCCCCTCACAATTAGCTTCAGCATCCCTCTCATAGAATCTCCAGCATTCTCTACTATAGTCAGCACCAGCATTCCCTCACATAGCTGACTCCAGCAACTCTCACAGTTGGCTCCAACATCCCCTCTCAGTGTTGGCTCCAGCAACCCCTCTCTTGGTTATCATACTAGAGGGAACCCAACTTACACCATCACTCACTATCGCTCACTATTCTTTCAGAGGTTGTGCATGGAGGGAAATGTTCAAACCATCTCCACCGTCCTTTCATCATTATTTTATCTACATTTAGGACTTACGTCTGTTTCTTTAACGTCTTCTTGATGCTTTATTTACGAATCGACAAAATCTATAAGATATTGTCTCACGATGTACCACGATTCATGTCCGTATTCGAATATAGATGGCATTAGACTTATGTATCAATATAGTCGACTTGATTATATGTATGTATGTATGTGTATATATATGTGTTTTCACACCTTACACTTCCCACTTGAACAATTCATTAATTCTCAGTGATAAGGGCAACACTTCATGTAACGTAAGGTGCATCTAATGTTGAATTAGCAATCCAAAAGTTAATTTAAACAAGAGCTTTACTTATATCAAATAAACAATGCATAAACAATGATTACAAATAATCACTTGATAATTGTAATAAACAAAAGAATCATAAGCCACCGGAGAATGAACTCAATGGACTTAGCTATACAAATTTTGGAAGTTAACTTTTCCAAGGATTATGTAAGGGAAAAACAAGAAGCAATTTCATACGCTATGTACTTTGCATATAGCAACCAACAGATGGGGCTAACAACATACTACATAATGATAGGAAGGTTATTACAGTATGTATAAACCGTAGGGGGGCTGTGCCGTCAGTACACCTTACCCGTTGCAATGTAGGCATTACTTCAAGTTCTTTGCAGCGTCCCCTCGGCCCCTAACTGCAACCTCATTCATTCTTTTAACCATACCTCCGTTAATAATCTCTTTCTTCCATCTTACTTTCCACCCTCTCTTTATAATTGTTTCAACATGATTTTCAGCGCTGAATGACTCCATAGGTCCCAGTCCTTGGCAGTACAATGTAGTACATATATAATATATATATATATATATATATATATATATATATATATATATATATATCTGTCTGGGAGTTGCCGAGTGAATGGAAATTTGGAAATTGAAGAGGTTGACTTTCTCCCAGCGGAAGGACACTGGAAGTGCATTGAGTAACGGAGAGAGAGAGAGAGAGAGAGAGAGAGAGAGAGAGAGAGAGAGAGAAGAAAAAAACATTAAAAAGGGGATGTCGCATCTTTGAACATATCAGGTTTCCCTGAGGGCAGTAGGCTTCTTGATTTTTTCAAGAATTGCATCGAATGAACTCAGTCACCTAGTTGTCCGTGAAGGAATAAAGAAAAACGAGTAAAGAAAAGCTACATACGTGATAAACAAGTGGGCAACCAACCCCGCTTACTCATTTGATGGGCAATCAAAGCCTTTCTTTATCGTGTTGATTGTTGGGGTGGGCAACGTCTCCAGACAGGCAACAAAAGGCCAAGTTGAACCTAACAAGAGAACCAAGGACGCCTCAATAATCCAGGCCATGAAAGATGAGAGGAAATTCTTGCAGAATGAGAAAAAAACTACTTGAATGACTGACCTAGAGGAAAGAAGAGACCATGGGTGAACGATTAAAGAAAAAGAAGTGATATAAGTTTTGAAGTTTAAAAAGAAAAGCGTTTAATACTTCCCCTCATCTAGAGCTCTTGTTGCTCATTCCCCGTGAGTTGGAGAATGACAAACAAAAATGGCAGAGAGTTTTAGACCTATAAGTTCTTGAGTGATTCAGAAAATTTAGGCCAACTGGATGAGATGATGTTTCATTGGAGTTCTTGCACAAAAGACGCCTCCTTAATCTTGATAAGTATCAGATGTGAAGGCCCTTCACGCGCAGATAGTGTTTGGGGAGAACACTTTCACGATGCAGGAGAAATTGACTTTAAAAGGCCCGAAACGTCTTTAGGATTAGATGTTAGTATTTATGAAACAGATTAGAGACGGCAGTAATGAGCGTTATAATAATAATTGGCTGATAACTTCTGACTATGAATCCTTCCCTAGACTATATGATAATTTACGCGTATGACTGCAGACTCCACTAAAAAAAAAAACACACACACACACACACTCACAAAACTAATGAGTATAGCAAAACTGAACAATAGTTTAAAATTTAACACCTCAAATCTAAACAGCCGAAAATACGAAGGAAGCAAAACCTAACAGAAGAAAAACACAGAAAAGTTAGCCAAGTTTCGAAAGCAGTCGAAAGAAAATAAGATGAATTAGCTCAAATCACGAACTTGATACTGGAAGCCAAAGACTTAGGTCCTAAACACCGAGCGCTAAAGACAGATGTGTTGAAGTTATTAGGAAATCAACGCACGCCGGGACTTGGAGGCTGCCAAAGTTTGTGTTGGGTAAATTCCCACACTCAATTAATTACCATTAATCACTGCAATTAAGGCGCAATGGGAGAAAACGGTACATTATCAGCCATGACAGTTATATAGCGTTGCGTAAGGAAACTCGCAAAGTTCTTCCTGAGATACACGGCTGTTATGAAGTATCTTGGATGGATGAAGACAGCATTAACCAGCATCATCCATTCTTGCATATGAAAGATAAACAGTCAACAAAGCACTAAAGATCAAGCTTTTTCCAAAACCAGATACTGAAAGGGTTGCAATAGTGTACCAATGAATAGCAGAACAAAGGTGCTGAAATGTTCTAAACGACGTCGTACCTCACGTTTTTACTTCGGTACTTTTTCAAACCGAATGCTTTTTTTTGGCATGTTATTGTAACTTCAGATGTACTGCTAATGAGAGAGAGAGAGAGAGAGAGAGAGAGAGAGAGAGAGAGAGAGAGCTCTGCTCATGCCATGAACACTGAGTAGGAACTACATATTGCCGAAGTTTTGCAATAATTGTTCAGGCTCGTCATGAATTCATGATTTGTGGAAATTATTATGCAAGAGCTTCAGAATTTTGTGCGGAAAAATCAAAGCGATGAAACCGTTTGATTTTTTGTTCCTTTAAAAAAAATGGGCATAACTTACAACCATTTATATGAGTAGTATTTCTTAGTAATTACAAGATTTTGCCTGAAGCACACTCGTTCTGAACTCTATTTTTGCTAATTTCCGCCCCCACACCCCCCTTTCCCTCTTCTTAGGACTACCAGTGACTGAGGATACTTCCTAAGACCCTTCATATTTCCTTTCTAAAATTGTGAGTTCTAGAGCGCTTTCCTCTCCCAACTGAAGCACCAACACAACCACTGTGCATTAAATTCTAGAGTATTTTCCAGCAAAGGACTATGAGGTTTTGCTTCCTATCTTATCCTATCCGTTACTTTGGTCAATTAGCGACTTAGGTAACAGTAGCACCATATAGTTCCATCAGTGACCAGGTTATTGAAATCTCTGCTCATACAGTCATTTGAAATGACTGATTACCAAATATTCAAAGCGTGTTTCTCTAAGTATAAAGAATTTAACTGCATTTAATTATTTTCCTTTAGCCATAATTTCTCGACATTACTCTCACAAAACCATCTCTTTCTTTTCCTTTTTCTGGCAGTCCTGTACAATATGTTTTTTGTTTGGTTTGTGTGGTGTTTTTACGTTGCATGGAACCAGTGATTATACAGCAACTGAACCAACGGCTTTACGTGACTCCCGAACCACGTCGAGAGTGAACTTCTGTCACCAGAAATAAACATCTCTAACACCTCAATGGAATGCCGAGAATCGAACTCGCGGCCACCGAGGTTGTAGGTCAAGATCACGCCACTGGGGCGCTTTCTACAGAATGTGCAGACACTACATCCTAATATCCTCCGCATTTTGACTGTTTTTCGAGATAGTGTCTGCTGTTGCGAGGAGGCTTTGTTTGTCAGACATTCTTCTTCTTTTTCCTCTTCTTGGAAGGAATCTTATCAAGGAATCTAATATTGCGTCTTGGAATAACCTTACATCTTTTCCGATTACCCCCCAAAAAAGGTCAATAATTCAGTCCAGTCACTGCTCCTGAAGTTCTTACGACCCAAACATATCTAACGAAAATTATATTTCAGCAGTCATTACGATTATAAAGTCAAAACTGTCCTGCAGCCTAGGATAAATCTCTCTCTCTCTGTATAGTACAGCAGATAAAATAATTTTTCAATAAAATACTTCAGTTAATGATAACAAGCATGGAATTTGGTACATATCTACATATTTTCTCCATAGGCTACTTTTTGAAAATTACCGGGTGTCCACTCAAAATTCCAAATTGGATGTCTTTTACAAGATGGCAGCTAGTCAAGGTTTTAACATGGGCCTCATGTGCCTCTGATCATGTTTTTATGCTTTTGTTTTGGTTATACACACTCAAGGCAGAGTCACCAAGCAAAAGTAAAATGTATTCCTGTTAAAGATTTCATATAGCATATGTCAAGCAAGATGATATCCAGTACGGCAGGATTCATTAGGCATGGAAAAATGTCCTCCTGTTCGATATAATAGTTCACAAGTCTATATCTAATTTAGGCGGTGGTTTTAGCTTTAGTTTTAGTTTAAAAGAGTGAATGTCAGCGCACAACCAGGGCTCACTGGCGACTTCACTGTTGCGTAACTCAGCATGGGGTTCAGCTTCAGCTAATCTTGCATTACTTACGCCTCGATTTGGTAGCCCGAGTTCGGTCGCCGCTTTGCCATGGCGGAACTAGAGGAATTTATTTCAGATCATTAGAAATTAATTTTTCGATATAATGTGGTTCGGATCTCACACTAAGCTGTAGGTCCCGTTGCTAAGTAACCAGTTGGTTGCTAGCCACGTAATTATCTAATACTTTGGGCCAGCCCTATGGTCTGGTTAAACTAAGTTATACTTAACTTTGCTTCAGTGTAATTTAGTAGTTTAGTGTCCCAAATGCAATCTAATAGCCCAATATCAATTAGCTGGTAGAAAGTATATATATATATATATTATGTATATATATATATAATATATATATATTGTTACGTATATAGGGCCTTGGAGAAGCTAGATACGTAAACGGAAATAATTGAGGGATTTCAAGAGGGAATTGCTTGAACTTACCGTAAACTGGATAGTTTGATTCTAGTTGTAGTCCTTACAGCCATGTGCATATCAGATTAAGGTGGTAAAAGGATAGCCCCTCGGCCTTAGTCAAGAGCTCATAATGGCAAATGTAAATTCAATCACAGGCAAAAAGAAGACCGACTGGAGCAAGTGTTGTTTTTGTGGGGAAGCCAAGAAAAATGGAGGTCCAACTTCACCCTTGGCCTCTGTTCATCATAATCCTGAACATGATGGATACTTAATGATCTCAATCAATATACCATTGTTCCAGGTCTCCAAGAGAATGGTGAAATGCCGCTTAACTTTGACCTAGCAAGGCTGGATGAAGGCAGTGACATAGAGGCAACACCGCGACAAAACGTGGCAAAATACCAGGTAGTGAACCACAAGAAAAGCATGCTAAATAGCGGCGACTGAGTCATGACAATGAAGCATGCATTTTCAGTGAAAATGTGGCACCTGTATCAGACCTTCGACAAATAATGACCACGAATCTCAACAGGAGTTACTTACTTGAGTGCGCTCACTCACTTAATAATGGCCAATGATTGGGAAAGGTCCCATCTTAGAAATCTTGAGAAAACAATGTCACAATGAAGAACCAGATGTACGTATATCCACTGTTTCTATCAGAGCTGGTTAATTATATAATTGAAACCAGCTTGCGTTCGGATGGTCCTGCCATATTCCTCTTGCAGACATATCCCAATTATACCATCGGCGCCTGGAACAATTGGGCATTGCCTCACCCCCCACTGTAAATACAACAAGATTAAAGGACAAATTGTTAGCAGAAATCCCTGAATTAGAAGCACACAAGAAAGGAAGAAATGTGCGTCTTGCCTTGCAGAAAGATGTAGCTTTAGCCTTATCTCGGGCATCTGACTACTCAGCTACACTTGTGATGGCTAAAGCATCAAGATACAGAGGCATGTTTTGGATCATCAGGCCAGGTTGGACGGCACCTTTGGTGAAGGTTACATCAATGATGCCATATCTCAAAGTCAGCTCCAGTTCACTAGTATGGTCGAACATGGCGCAGAAATAAAGTCACAGCTCCTTCAGTACAACTGCTTCTCAAAACAGAAGGAAGGAGCAAGTGTACATCGACGCTCTTTAAGGGATAGGGAGACTCCTTTTCCAGTGTTCATGGGCATAGCTATTTATGGCAAAACCAGGAAGAGAAACCGGGTAGAAATGCTTCATGATCATGGCATGAGCATTTCCTATGACAAGTTCTGGCGATATCAGCTCGACTGGGAGATGCTGGTGTCACCAAGATGTAATATTGATAATAGCCCAATAGAAATGCTAGAAACAGATAGTCTCTAGCCTCATAAATGTTTCATGGCGGCAATTTTGTATGCTATCTTTATCACAATGGTAAATCTAGTAGAGGGAGCTCTGGCGATATCGTTAATTAACTCTTCTACCCACGAAGACATTATCTGAGTAATGTTTGATGTATTTATTTCAACAATGATTTACTCAAAGTGTCAGAAATCGAAACAACCGGCGGTCATCTTGAAAAGTGGCGGTCATATTAAAATTTTGCGATGACAGCCAGATTTTTAAAAAGAGGAGGTTAAAATGAGCACTTGTGCCAAATTTCCTGCTTGTATCACAAACTGAAGTATTTTTCTACTTATGTGTTGCACTAGGAAAAATACACAGATGGATAGCGCATTCAGATCTATGGCAGGCGAGGATAACGAATTTATGTAATTAACAAAATTGGCACAGCTACGTCACTGTTACACGTCACTTGTTTACATTACAATTTTACAAGAGCCTGTACTACTGGCAAAACGTCAGTTCATTCTCAAACGAACGAACGGCAAAGGGAAATATTATGACCGAGTAATTTCACGGGTATTATATATTATAATGGCTACATCCATTCAAATTAGTTTCTTTTCATAAAACTTTGTTTTAATGAACTTATGGTTGAAGAACTGGAAAAAGTTGTGATGATTCTCATTAAAACTTGTGCTAAGGGGATGGGGGTGCCGGCTGGGTATGGGAATGAAGTAGCTTGTGCATACACCTATATCGAAGTTTCCACCTTCACCTGATTTTAGGCGAAAATTTGCTCTCTCTCTCGACTTTTTATACGTCTTATAATTATATTTTGAAGATAATGACAAAAAAACATGAAAAGATAACATTTTAAACATAGTAGTAGCTACCATAATAGCATAAGTCCACGTTACACTTTCTTCATAATAAATATTTCATACAATTTGCATTTATTGTCCTCATCTAATCTGATGAAAGAAAAATGAAAAAATGTACGGTACCTACAGCACCACCTGGTGGTGTGGCGGAGTTCTCTTACAGAACAACATGGAATGTTCCCATAGTTGTAATAAGCCTAGTGAATCATCACGCTTTGATTGCCCAGTCTTCTCGTTTTCGTTTTCTTCATAGTATTGTACTTTCTGTACGATGATTAAATGCGTCTACGTCAAGTGCTGCTTCCTCTCTCAATATAGATAAAAATATTCATCGTAGCACCCTGAATTTCATAATTAAGAAAATTTGCCAGTTATTATTTTATTGAGGCTTAATTTTCTTTGTTTTTCTTGAAAATTATTCTCTCTCTGTCTTTCTCTCACAAGAAACTCTCATATTTTAAATAAATGCTCTTTTTTCCTTACATCCTCATTTCTTACCACCTCTCGTTACACCCAAACATGCATACATGCATACAGTCATATACGAACGTATAAGTTCGTGTATACAATGAAGAGAAAGAGTTTATTGACAGAAAACAGAATCAAGAATTACCTTAGTGGAGTTTCTGTCGTGAAGATCTACCTTCCTTTCAACCCCTGCCCCACCACCTTGCAAAGCATCCACCCACCCTCCCACCCAACCCACGCGGAAGGACAAGTCTGACAGGAAAAGCCTTTCTCACCTCCCGATAGTTTTGCTGAAGCTCTCTCAGGCAACAATGGATCTTCCTCGATTGTCCCATTAGACGCGTTATCCCTTGAAGTGCATCTCTCTTTCTCTCTCTCTCTCAATTTTCATAAATGCATTTCGAAAAAGGTTTATACTTCATGATGCTGTGAATGGAACGTGGCGTCCGTGCAGCTTCGTCGGATGGGTTATACCACTCCAGCAAGGTCCGGGTCTTTCACGGTCTAGACCGTGTGTGCTCTTCTTTCCCTCTCTTGCGAGTGAAACGAATATGGTGTCAAGAATAAAGGTTTATTTGCAACATGCCGAATATCTGCATCGCTCTCTTTCTCTCTACTCACAGCTGCAAAATAGCTTTGTTTCGCGTTGGTTGGGTTGTCTGAGGGGAGAAACATTGAAAGTATCAAGATCTACACACACACACACTCATATATATATATATATATATATATATTATATATATATATATATATATATATATATATATTACAAGAATGAAGCTTGATTTCAGGAAAAATGTCGTGTAAATGTTTAGATGTAAAAAACGTAAGTGAATTTGGGAAGCGGGAAGTAAGAAGAACGCATTAGACTAAAATTGATGGAAAATTATTAAGAAATCAAGAGGACACATAAAGATCAAGTGATATGTTTGGTGAATGACGATAAGGAGATTATTGTCATCGAGACAAAAGAAAAGTTTACGTAGACGAGGTTAATGACGCCGTAGTAGTGGAGAGAGAGAGAGAGAGAGAGAGAGAGAGAGAGAGAGAGAGAGAGAGAGAGAGAGAGAGAGAGAGAGAGAGAGCAATAATGAAAATAGAAGACCAACTATGACCAAGAACTTCAAGAAAAATAATAATTTGTTTTATAGAAAGTATATAGGTCTCAGAATAAAAGTTTCACAATAAGAGATTCCGTTTGAAGTGAATGTAGTCCTAGGGCTACATTGCAATACATTTTTCGAATGATTTATATCGTTAACATTCATATTTTCAACTTCAAATGAGACGTTCATTTTAAATATGGTATATTTTCCTCATCTTATAAACAGACTCAATTGTTCATAGTTCCTCCAGAATGTGACATGTTCATCTGCATTTCCCTATAGAGAAAAAATCTTTCATGCAGACCTTTCTTAACTGATTCGGACAGCGATGCGCATTTCAGCCACTGCCCACAGAATTGCCCTGAATGTCTTTCAATAATTGTCTCAGTTGCAAGGACTGCAAAGACCTCTTGCAGATTCGCCGATGAATTTTTTTTTTTTTTTTTTTTTCAAGCATAGCACTGTATTTCAGCATCGCACTAAAAAACTCAGAGACTACTCTCCAAACTCTACGGTGACTATTCTTTTGATTTTAATACATCGAAAAACGGCGGAAGGCAAAAATGCAAATATTTTTTTAAAAATATTTGCATTTTTGCAGTTTCTAAGCGCATGAGTATGAGAAGGAATACTACCAGGACATAATGTACAATTACAATGACACTGATATTAGTATTAATTTAACTGAACTCAACCAATGTAAGAAGTAGGGCTGACGTTAAAAAAATCGCTAAACAATGCTTATTGACGGCCGTAGCTTTAGGTACACTCCTCACTTTACTTGCCAGGATTCCTAGGCTGAAATCAGTCTTCACAATAATGTGTTTAACTAACAGAATAAATTGACGTAGTTCAAATAACAAAATAAACAGATGTAGTTCAAATGTTTAATCAGTGCTGAAAATGAAAAAAATTTCGTGAGGTCGCATGAGTAATATAAAATCCCTATTTCCGGTTTACGTTTATGTTTTGCCCCTTTTATCCTGCCCCACTCAGCTCGATAGTTATGTAAACAGTATTTACTTCAAGTCGACCCCATTAAAAAGATGGGTGAACTTATTCTAGTATCGGAGGATGTCTTTTGTGTTTCACTAAAGAACCGAATGAAATAAAAATTCTCTTTCTGGATGATAGCTGTTGCCTCCGGTGGTAATTTTGAAACCTTTGTCCATATTGATAAAACTAAAACGAAACAAGAACGTTCTGTAATTAAAATCCTATTATTTTTCATAATTTGCCTTACATTTTCAATTATGCATTTTTACCATTTTGTTTTCTGGTTCAATGTTTATAATACAGCAGTGTTGCCACATATGAGAACCATTTCTTTGGTCTGAAAGCAGTTTTATTAATTAGCATGGAGGGATGTTGTTTACATCCCTCTCTCCGTTATTATATAATAAGGTAGATCTAGGGTACTTATCCGAGGCGGCCTAACTATGGCAGTTGCTGTTTTCCTATGCAGTTTTACCAACTGAACATGAATTTTAAGTAATATTTATTCGGACGACTGTAATTAACACCCCAGAGGCCAGTACTAAACACAGCGAAATACATTGGACGTCTCAATCCCTAGTGGATGTCGTATCCGCGGTTACGTTCCTTGCAGTCCGCTATAATAATTTTAATTTTATCTAATTATATATGATAATTTGTGGGTGTGGTAGGGTACTTATCCGCGGCGGCCTAGACTATGGCAGTTGCGGTTTTTCTATGCAGTTTTACCTGCTGAACAAGAATTTTAAGTAATATTTATTCGGACGACTGTAATTAACCACCAGGGGCCAGTACTAAACACGGCGATATACATTGGACGCCCCAATCTCTAGTGGATGTCGTATCCGCGGTCACGTTCCTTGCTGTCCGTGCGGACTGCCTATTTATATTGCATAAAGTGTTTACGGGTCGTAAATACTAATACATAATTCGGTAGATAGGGTACTAATCCGCGGCGGCCTAGACTATGGCAGTTGCGGTTTTTCTATGCAGTTTTACCTACTGAACAAGAATTTTAAGTAATATTTATTCGGACGGCTGTAATTAACCCCTAGGGCCTCGTACTAAACACGGCGAAATACATTAGACGCCCCAATTCCTGGTGGCTTTTGTATTTGCGGGGACGAACGATGCGGTCATGTGGAATACTTCTGTAGAAGTATTTTTACGGAGTTTACACCAATATAGTTAGAAAAGGACAAAACTTACAACAGAAATACAGCTTGGCTTTCGTAAGCTACCTACTAGGCTAAACGTGGTTATTACGGCACCTAGCTAACTGGTAAATGTAGTAGCTAGTAGCTACCTAGGGCTACTAGGCTATAGGCTAGGCTGAACCTAGTAGTCAAACTTTAGGTCGGGAGATACGCCTAGTCCTAAGGGGGATAATTCCGTCAGTATACACCTCACTTGGAGCACTGTAGGCATTAGTACTTAAGGATCCTTGCAACGTCCCTTCAGCCCTTAGTTGCAACCATTTTCATTCCGTTTGCAGTACTACTGCCACTCACCAATGCAATTTTTTCTATCTTGTAAGACTTGTATCATAGAGGAACTGGGGTTTTCCTCCTGTTGCACCTTTCAAACCTTGTTACTGTCAATTTCCCTTGCAGTGCTGAATGACCTCTAAGTCCCAGTGCTTGGTCTTTGGCCTAAAATCTGTATTCAATTCTAGGCTGGGCTCATAGTACTAGCTGTTCACCATTACTGGTCCCCATTACCTACCTATGTCAGTAAATTACAGTGTTTTCCATTAGTGATTTTAACCAAATTTTCTACAGTAAACTAAGTATTAGCCTAGCCTCGTGTAAGCTAAGGTGGTAGCCTAGGCCTATAGACGAGGGTAAAACACCTGTATGGCAGCGCGGCCACTTTCCCAAAAAAATAACTAGCACTGCCAGTAAGCTAAGTAACTAAGCTAGAGGTCAGTCACAAGCCAACCCCTGTGGAAGCAACACCTCGAGACCTCTACTTTCCTCTCGAAGTAGTAAGTGTTTTCTCCCAAGTAAGAAATTAAGGCCATAATTTCGTATTAGCTAAGCTAAAGTTAATGAAAGTCTAGCCATGACGCTTTTGAAATTTTTACTTAAAACACCTAACACATATATTAGATTGACGTCATCTTGATGTTTGTGGAGTCGCTTGTGTAAACAAACTTCCCATTTCCTGTACTAAATCCACACAATACTCGTACCCATAGACGCTAGGATACTCTTCACTTCAATCTTTAATGACGATGGTGTTCACTCTTGCGGCCGGGGCAACATGGTGATTGTTTGGAAAGAAGAAAAGTGTGCTGCATAACATTTAAATAATTAGTTAAACGCCAGAATAAGGTTATGGATTTCATAAATTTATTATATATTCATGATAATTCATTTTAAAATATATGCTGTTGTAAAAGTAACCAGATTCTTGACACAAATTTCATCGGTTTTGCTGAACATTAGCTACGTGTTCGCGCTTTCCTATTTTTTTTTTATCATTGTTGCCAATTGGTTTGGGTTTACCCACCAAACTTATACAAGGCTTTTACAAAACCGTGGAAATAAGTGTAATTATTTAAAAATATTAGAGCAATTTTATCATTATTTCATTACTATGACATCTAGAATGTATGGAAACAGTTAGTAAAGGCATCGGCGCATGTATCAAGTTCCACTAAATTGGTAACGATGACTTGCCATTCCTAGCACGCGTCAAAGCTCACATTTGTTACAGCCGTACAATTATTAAGAATTAAAAACATTATTTCAGCCATACAATCATTAAAATAGGAGTCAAAATAGTAATATAGACTTGAATAAATGAAAAGTGCTAGCAAAAAAGTACAAATTTTTTGTCATAAACAATTCACTAAACTGTCGTCTGCTTGACTCATGGATTCTGACTGTCAGATGTACAATGCTGAAAAATTATTCCCACTATGGCTTTGCAGTAAACAACCTCTCATGTGTTTTAAGTGAAATTTGGAGTGAATTAAGAACGAAATGTGTATAATTACAATCAAATAACCACTGGAGTTTCAGTTGTGATGACAGTACTAAGGATAAAAACACCGATTACAAGGTGGAAATGCATTTCAGTTCAGAATATGACCCTGGGAATAAGACGTCTCATACTTTCACTTATATAAGCAACAAAATGTTTTTATTGTGCTGATTGCAACTACATATATACAGTGGAACCTCTACATATGAAAGTCCCTATGTACGAAAAATTCAGGTTACAAAAGCAAAGATTAAGATTTTTGTGCTTCTGTGTACGAAAATAATTCAGGTTGCGAAAGGGTAAAGTCCAAGATTCGCCCGGGCCGCTAAGAACAATTTTAAAACTGGAGCACCGCCAACTCAGTAGACTCGCTACATCCTCCTGCTCTCCCATTGGTTCCTGATGCTAGTCACCGCCGTAAGGTCCTGCTCTCCTATTGGTCAGCATCTGTCCCATCATGCATCTATGTAAAGGCGTTCCTTGACAATTTTTTGCAGCAGCGTTATCGTAAACCTGGAATTTGTTTGTTCATATATATTTTGTTTGTTAACGTAAATGCGTGTTAGTGATTTCGCTTTCGTTGTAATGTAAGTTACTTTCGTGTTGTGTGTGAACTTAATGACTTACGTTATTAGCCATGGGTCCCAATAATGTTGCTGAAGTTTACGGAAAGAAGAGGATCTTTTCTATGGAGACAAAGATGGAGATAAACAAGAAGTGTTAATGTTTTCTGCCATTTGTTAATGTGTTTCGTAAAGTTTAGTGTTAATAATTTCTGCTATTTTTTAATGTGTTTTGTACAGTTAAGTGTTCATGTTTTCTGCCGTTTGTCCTTCCCCTCTGTCGCCACTTTCTGACATCATCTCACTCGAAAGGTAAGGTTCCACATTTTACTTCATATGTACGTACATGTACACACAGTATTTCTTGTACCCTGTGCACTAATTCGAAGGACATCGACCCCCAACCCCTGGTGTGCTTCACCTCATAGCTCAGACTGTGGAACTCTCCTACCCTCTTGGAAGATGCCAAAGCCAGAAGGAAAACTGTCTTGAGCGTCAGGTTCCAGTCAGATGAGCAATGCAAGGGCTCATATGGACTCTTAGTGAAGGTCTTAAGAACCAAGGAAACATCCCACGTTGGAGGCTTGAGCTCTCTAGGAGAACTCGGCTGCTCAAACCCCTTAACTAGCAGGGAAAGTTCCCAGGAAGAGGAGATGTCGATACCCTTAAGGCATAACACCAAACTCAGTGCCGCCCTGTAGCCTCTAATAGCAGAAACGGACAAACGTTTCTTCTCTCTGTGGAAGGTTAAAAAGTCTGCTATTCGCTGAATAGAGGTGGCGAGTGGAGAAAAACCCAGTTTATGACACCAATCATAGTAGATCGCCCATTTGCCTTGGAAAACTGTGGAGGTCGACTTTCTAAGACTGCTGGATATGTGCCCAGCTGTTCTCTGAGAAAAGCCTCTCGCTCGGAGGAGATACTTGATAGCCTCCAACCGTGAAGAGACAGGGATTCTACTGACTGGTGGAACCTTTCTGCATGGGGCTGACACAGATGTCGCCAAGGGGGAATCTCCCTTGGAACCTCTGACAACAACGGCAGCAGATCTGGAAACCATTCAGCCTGAGGTCACAGAGGGGCTACCAAAGTCATCCTGAGACCCTGTGAACTCATCAGCCTGTTCAGAACCTGACGGATAAAACAAAAGGGAAGGCATACACCTCCAGGTTGTCCCAGGGATGTTGGAATGCGTCCTCTGCCAATGCTAAAGGATCTGGAACCACTGAACAGAACACCTCCAGCTTCCTGTTGAGGCGTGTCGCAAAAAGGTCCAGCATGGGTCTCCCCCAAATCTGGAAAAGCTTGTCTGCCACCACTTGATGAAGGGACCACTCTGTGCCTAGGATCTGATCCCGGCAAATGAGTTTGTCTGTGACCACGTTCCGTTGCCCTGGGATATACTACCTGGCTGAGAGCTCTACCGAATTGCTGATCGCCCACTGGTGAAGCTTGACAGTCAAGGTGTGAAGTTGATGTGAAACCAGGCCTCCCTGTTTGTTCACATAGGCTATCACCGTCGTGTTGTCCAATATGAGAATGACAGAATGACCCTCTACCTTCCCCCCAAACTCCTTCAGACCCAGGAAAGCCGCCTTCAACTCTAAGACGTTGATATGTTGCTGCTTGTCATCCAAACTCCAAATGCCTGAAGCGATGAGGCCGCCTAAGTGCACGCCCCAACCTCTGAGGGAGGTGTCCGAGAACAGAAGGAAGTCTGGTGGGAGAGAATGCAAAGGGACACCCTTACAGATTCTGGTCGTCCAACCACCAACGAAGGTCTTCTCTCACTTTCAGAGACAGAGTCCCCCGCTGGACACCAGAATTCTCCCAGTCTCCATTGCAGAGACTGAAGATGAAGACGCCCATGAGGGACCAGTTTCTCCAGGGAAGATAACACTCCCAGAAGAACCTGCCACTGATGACCTGACTGATGTGACTTTGACAGGAAGTTGCGCGCTACCGCCTGCAACTTCTCCAATCTCTGATCCGACGGGAAAACTTTTGCTACTGTCGTATCGATGACCATGTCCAGGTAGAGAATCCTTCGGGTGGGTACAAGGTTCGACTTTTCCTGGTTGACTAATATGCCCAGGTCCAGACAGAACCGAAGTAGACGATCCCTGTCCTGCAGCAGCTTCTCCCTGAAAACTGCCAAGACTAACCAATCGTTGAGGTACCTCAGCAAAAGGATCCCCTGAGCATGGACCCAACTTGACTTGAGAGAGAAGACCCTTGTGAACACTAGAGGGGCTGTTGTCAGCCCGAAGCACAAGACTTTGAACTTGAAGGTCTTGTCCGCAAGAGAGAAGCGAAGGAACTTCCTGGACGTGGGATGAACAGGGATTTGGAAGTATGCGTCCCTTAACGTGTTAAGCATCCCCCATAGATGAGCTCGCTGCTAACGTACCGTCACGAACTGATGATAGACTTTCTAAGTTAATATAGATTTTTATGCTTATTATTCATACTGTAGTTAAGCGTAGGAAATTATTAAATGTTGGAGTAAAAAAAAATTAATACTACAATTATTTTATTTCAAAAGACTTCATAATACTGAATGAAAATATTATACATACATGCACTATTATTCTTCCATATGCCAATCTCTAAAGCAAGGGGCTACACAATCCTACTTCACAGTGTCAAACCATCTATCTATGTACTCGTAATTGTGGAGATAAATGTTCTACGTTCTCATCTAGAAACTGATTTACAAATCTGTTTGTTTCTTTCACAAGGTAATCAATGATTTCATCATAAAAATATTTCTCAAAATATTCTAATGGGTTCTCTTTATCCTCAACTGTAAATTTCACGCCGGGATTAGCAACAAACGTAAAGGGATCTCTCTCTCTCTCTTGGAGTCCAGTCACTCGGCAAAGAAAAGTCATCTTCACTCCCGCTATTGGAAGAAAAGTTTGTATCCTCATCACTGGAGGATTCACAACTAGAGCTCTTATCATCAAATAGGTCAACAATATCAGACTCCTCATCTAGTATTTGATTGATCTCACCTGAAGAAATACGCCTCCTCTTTGGGACATTCACTGTGAAAGACGCAAAAATTTATTTGTCTCGACAAACGCCCGAAGCGTACTGAAAGAAAACCAGCAGGACCAGGCAATTTTCTAGGATAAGCGATGTCATGAACCAACTACGGTTCCATAGGGTCTTTCACAAAAAAAAAAAAAAAAAATGGAACTAGAGTGACTAGGAGTCCAAAGGCAAAACAAGGAGGAGAGAATAAAATAAATCTACAGAATACCTTATATCTAGTTTATTAAACCTATTTCCTGTACAAAGCAATTTACATATTTACAGGCGAGTTGAGGGTTCAGCCAAAACTAACAAAATGAACAATGTTCCATTACAAAAATGACATAGCACAACAGCAGCATTACAGAAGCACAGCACAAAAGCAGTAATTGACATAATCATAAAATAATTAAGCAGGTCAAACAAATTACCAGGACCACACACCTGCCCGACATCACAAACTAATGTGAACACCCAGAGCCTTACACTTGCTCAAAACAATAATAAAGCATGTCATAAATAAATATGAAAAAACCCAGAGCCATACACTTGCTCAGAACACAATAGTAAACCAGCTCATACAAATTAACTGGGCCATACACTTGCCCCACAAATAATGGTATGAAAATACCCAAATCCAGCAGTATAATCAATAAATAGATTATAATCTCTACTGATAAAGGATGAATCCCTATACGAACTCAAACAGCATCCCAACTACTGATGCACCAATCAGACGAACGTCACAACAGTCTTACTGCTGTCACATAGGGAACGCCACTGATGACCATGTTTCAGCCACCGTCCATCCTTCATCAGAAGATACCAACTGGTAGCAGACACTGCTACTCCAAGCAAATACTCCAGATTGCTGTAGAACCAATTGGCGTTCTCGTCCTCGACCTGCAGTGGCCAACAGGTAACAATACCTGCTGCTGTTGAGATCTAGACTGGCTGCTGTTCTGAACCCAACTGTTTCTGAAAAGAAGTGGACGGCAAACGTTGCCTCACTTCAACAAAGCAAAACACAAGAGGGAAGGTGAAACAATCAAACAAGCCACACCAGGCTGTTACAATTTCAAATAATAAAGCTAAAGCAAAACCTTACAGCGACCACCAGGAAAGAGTTGCCAGGCTGGAAATAAGTTTCCCGTGTGCTGAGAGTGTTACCAAATGATGTTCCTACACTTTCTATACGAGTAAAAGTATTATTACAGGACTGACGGCTTGACAAGCACAGTTAAAGTCTTGAACGTAATATCCGGTTGAAGGCACTACCGAGTAGATCGCGGTAAACATATTATTACTTGGGTGACGCTTAACAGGTTAAGTCTATTGACAGCATGAAGTCGCCTTCCCTCACAGTTGCCAACACTGAGTGCGGGGTCTCCATCTCGAACCGTGTCTTCCTGACGAAGTGATTCAAGGTGGATAAGTCGATCACAGGCCTCCATCCTCCCGACGCCTTGGTCACCAAGAAGATGTGACTGTAAAACCCCGGGGATGGACGCACTACTTCCTCTATCACAACCTTGTCCAGCATTTTCTGCACTTCCTCCCAAAGAGCCAAGAACTTCAGAGAATCTGGAGGATATGCCGTCCTGAGCTGCGGCTTGTTCGACAGAGGAGAGAAGTCGACTGGTAGAAGGTATCCCACCCGAAGGACATCTACCACCCACTTCCCTGCCCCATAACTCTGCCACTTGGCCCAATGGCCAGCCAGGCACCCCCCCCTCACCCACAGGAGAGGGAGAGGTGCCTAACCTACCGACGACCCCTTTACCTATGCCCCTGGGGCCCCTTCTTGGCTTAAAGGAACAAGAGCGAAAGGGGCGTTGATCTTGAGACTTAGGCTGTGCCGAATGGGAAGGCCCTGCCGAACTCGGGGTCCTCGATTGCCTACCAGGCGACGATCTCCTCGACTGCTGCTGGACTGGGGAAGGAGGAGGAGCCGGTCGTCTCCGAGGACGAGAGTCCTACTTAGACACGCCCTGGTGCACCAGTCAGTCTTTGATGTCAGCCCGGCGCCGGTCTTATCGCATTTTTGAGTTCTGTCTGAGGAAACAAAAATTGGGTCTCCAACAGATCTCCGTTCCTCAATGCCAGCAAAGACTCGGTGTCAAGCGATCACTCCATCCTAGGCAAAGCCGCGTCCCTCCTAGAAGATTAGCCCATAAATTGGCACTGAGGTGAACCAAATATGAAAATGCCTTGCCCCTGGACTGCAACAGACTGGCAAGTGAGGAGGCACTCACCAACCCTTCTGGTGTAATGGGAAAAATATTCCTTTAATTATTAGTGATTTATTTAGGAATTGATTCATCATCCTCCTCTAATATCTTTACATTACTGTTGTAAGAGTAATTGGAACTGTGAAATGTTTTCATTTTTGTGGACACGAGTGCGTGGCAGTGTAGCCAGTCCTTTGTTTTGTTTTTCTCACTTTGAGTATGGGAGCGCTGCCCTGAATCTTTCGTCTGTTTTTGGTAACACTAACCGCACATGTAAGAATCACGAATGCTCTCGTGTGAAAAGGACGCAACGGGTCCAGCCTTCAATTTGGCTATTTTACCAAATTATTAATACAAATGATTATCTATCCCTTGTAAGGGATCTAGTCCAGGGATCTAGTCCAGAGATCTAGTCCAGAAATCTAGTCCAGGAGGTCTAGAGACTAGGGAAATTAATCAAGTCCAGGAGACTAGGCCTGGGAGAAATTTGGCATGATGTAAGGAGTAATAAAGAAACAAGCTGAATACCAGGAATTTTCTTCAATACCCCTAAAATGGAAATCAGCACTTCAGTTGCCTCCCAGTGGGAAGACATTACCTCATCAGTAGTAAGACCCATACACACAAGGAATATCATGTAATAGCAGGTAGGACAGGCCTACCCTAATTCCCTAGGCAGCGTAAAGGTCATTAGTCTTCATACCCACCGTGTCAACTATGACACAGTACCATTCTCCGACCCGTCTCCAGGCAAGAAGACTGACAACAGTGTATATGTATAGTAGTATTATTATTCATGTATCTTAATGTTGTGGTGAAGGAAAATCCTCCCGCGACATTTGGTGGCAGCTGTGTTGGATCTGTAGTCTAATGCTATGGATCCAGACCCACTGTGCCTATATATTATGTAGGTCACTTATAATGTTTTGTCGTATTGTATGCATTTCTTTATGCAATTTTGTTTATTTTTATCTGATGAAGGTCATGTCTTGTTTACATGTATATTCATTATTTCTGTAGGGATTGTGTGGCATTGTCTCTTAATGTAGTTTACATTTTATTATTTGATTATATATGTAAGTGTTTGAAATATTGTAACAATGGTGACTGGTACTGATGAATCATATATTGATCTAATTCAATTAGAACAAGAAATACAACAAACATTACAGACAGTTAAGAGCTTCACTCAATCCTACCAGGACGTTTGGTCTCAAGTGGGAGATTTAACAAATCAAATCAAGGACTTGGACCAGAAGTTGGGTGACATACAGGGGACAATACAACACTTAACACCCAAACACAATAACACTCAACCACCCATAATGTCTACACCACATACATCTCACATTCCAAGTGATGAAGAATGGTTAGTTACCATGAAAGAGCACTCTGAAAATGTGCCTGATATAGTAACTGAAGGAGTTCGTACAAGAGGTGCTAGGAATATTGTGCCTCCCTCACGTCTCATTGAAGAGATATAGACTCTGTGTGATGATGTACAGTACTGTAATTTTGTATGTTTTGTATTCTTTTTTTTTTTCTTAGTTTGAGATTGATGAAAATGTAATTTTTTCTGTTTGCAGTGGCCAGTAATGTGAAAACTTTATCGTTTTGAGGTAATGAACAAAGGTATAATGTAAAACATTTTGTACAAGAATTCACATAGTGCCCTGGTTGGGAATGTGATTGTGGTCTTATGAGTCTTGTCTTATAGGAAATTGTCAGAGCTTTGCTCTTGTAGTACTGGTTTGGTACATCTTAGAGGATAGAGTACACCACTTTCCAAACCCCTTTGAGATTCAAGTATAGAGTCGTTTCTAGCCAATAGCGCTGGTGAGTTTGATAATCATTAGGACGCCTCAATAGGAGTAAATTCTGTCTTCACATGTTTAGAACTCTTTTGTTGCAGAGTAATGTGACATCCTGTGTAAGTGGAGTCAATCCAACCCCAGTATTAGGTAGACAAAGCTATTAGGAAAGCTGTATTGAACGCACATGGATAGGCTAGTGTCCCCATTTAGTACTCAAGTATATCCTTGTGTTATGTTGTTGCAAGAGCCCCTTTAGTCTCTAGTTGAGATCGTTGCTTGTTTCTACTGTACAAGACCTGTTTTTCCGCAGTCGCAGACCCATCTAAGGAGCTGTTTGATTCCGTTAGGAAAAGTTGTCCTTGATATTAGAGTGGACATGAATCAATTCTTCCCCGAGGGAAAAGCTTTGTAATGGGAAAAATATTCCTTTAATTATTAGTGATTTATTTAGGAATTGATTCATCATCCTCCTCTAATATCTTTACATTACTGTTGTAAGAGTAATTGGAACTGTGAAATGTTTTCATTTTTGTGGACACAAGTGCGTGGCAGTGTAGCCAGTCCTTTGTTTTGTTTTTCTCACTTTGAGTATGGGAGCGCTGCCCTGAATCTTTCGTCTGTTTTTGGTAACACTAACCGCACATGTAAGAATCACGAATGCTCTCGTGTGAAAAGGACGCAACGGGTCCAGCCTTCAATTTGGCTATTTTACCAAATTATTAATACAAATGATTATCTATCCCTTGTAAGGGATCTAGTCCAGGGATCTAGTCCAGAAATCTAGTCCAGGAGGTCTGGAGACTAGGTAAATTAATCAAGTCCAGGAGACTAGGCCTGGGAGAAATTTGGCATGATGTAAGGAGTAATAAAGAAACAAGCTGAATACCAGGAATTTTCTTCAATACCCCTAATATGGAAATCAGCACTTCAGTTGCCTCCCAGTGGGAAGACATTACCTGGCCTCATCAGTAGTAAGACCCATACACACAAGGAATATCATGTAATAGCAGGTAGGACAGGCCTACCCTAATTCCCTAGGCAGCGTAAAGGTCATTAGTCTTCATACCCACCGTGTCAACTATGACGCAGTACCATTCTCCGACCCGTCTCCAGGCAAGAAGACTGACAACAGTGTATATGTATAGTAGTATTATTATTCACGTATCTTAATGTCGTGGTGAGGGAAAATCCTCCTGCGACACTGGGGACCTGTCGAAGGCTATCTTGGCAATAATCACAGACCAGAGGTCCAGCCAAGAAACCGTCTGCAACATGAAGGCCGCCGTAGATTCCAAAGCTGAGGTATCTTGCGGAGCCACTGACCTCACCTGTTCCAAAGTCAAACCCGGCTTCAGGCGAATGATGTCTGGGTTAAGATGGTGTGACAACAAAAATGCAGAGCTCGTAACATAGTACGTACTTCCTATGTCTCGTGAGAGGTGGGGGTAGTAGTTTGGTAGAGCCCCTAATGCGATGCGACCCGTCCCGGTCCGAAACAGAGGCGTTAACCCTCTACAAGACCGACTGAATGTGCCCCAACAAAGGAAGCTGAAGAGATGATTTGGGGTCCTGAGTAGCTCCCACCAAGGCTTCCAAGCAAGAAGGAGTGTAAGACGACCGAGCCTGAGTCCTACTTTCCAAATTGTTAAACCCACGAATGAGATCAACAACTTCCAAAAAGGAAGACAGAAACTCTTGCGTGTCTCCCTCCTCCTGCTCTGGCAATGGAGACCGACGACGAGAATGGTGTGTAGGCTCTTCTAAAGCGCCTTCTCCACCAAAATTAACGGAAAGGTTAGCAGCCAAACAGTCCTACTAACCTGTCTGGGCTGGGTCCAAGCGTCGGCCTCCCAGACGAACCCACTATATCCTATTGTTAAGACCGAAGGTTTGTAGCTATGAAAAATACAAATTGTCATAGAAAATTAGTTATATCTACAGGCACAGTAATGGTTAGGTTAAGTATTGAATGGTCCAAATTGTTGTATTTCATTGTTTATTGGTCAATTTAGCTTTATAATAAAATTCACTGTGGTGTTTTTGTAGGGCTTGGAATGGATTAGGCAATTTACATGTAAAATTCTAGATACAAAAAAATCAGGTTACGAAGGCTCCTTCGGAACGGATTAATTTCGTAACCTGAGGCACTACTGTATGTAATAAACATTACATATCTATGCAAATATTGTGCAAATAAGCGCTGTAGAACCGAATTGCACTCACAACCATGCCACCAAATTGGATTTAAAAAACTGCCTTGAACCCATATTTTACGAAGACTTCACATGCTTATTTTACTTCGTATGGTGGTTTCATATACTATCTCATTTTGTTGTTGAAACTTCAATCTTTGAATGGTATGCTTAAATATTGAATTGTATTGTTTCACCAATTAAATATAGAGTGAAAAAGCAGCCCATTTTTCTGATCAAATGGCCGCATAGTGATGTTTTACCCTACGCCTGATTTATGAAGTGGCTTTAGATGTACTTTGCTCATCCCTGGACTCCTTAATTTTTAGTCACAAGCATATCTTCTGGATGTAGCTATATTTTGTATTTTGAATACACTGTGGCTACGGTTACAGCAGCCGTAACGTGACTTTTCAAGGCTATGTTTATGACAGTTTTTGATGCGCATGTGTATGTGTTATCTATATTTGATGAAATGGTTATCAGCCATTCGAGACATTGTTCATTATTAAACAAAAATTTGTCATAATTATTACAAAATAATTCTTATATATTTAGGAAATTTTGTATTTAAGGCTTTTGTCGATTGACAGCCTTCATCATCCGGTTTTGAGGGTCGTCCTCTTGACGGCGGTGTTGCATCTGCATCCCTTTCTTGCTGTTTTAATAATAAAATCTTACCCTGCATTGCAGGCATAAGTTATTTTCTGTTTATCAACTGCAGATACCCTTGGCATAATATTAACAATTGCTGTGGCAGGTGGTAGCTATGCCTAGAATATTGGTACAGGCAGTCCCTGGCTTACGACGGGTTCGGCTTACGATGTTCTGAGGTTACTACACTTTTCAATTATATTCATCAGAAATTATTTCCAGGTTTACGACACATGTTCCAGGGTTACGGCGCTTACAACGCTGATCTCGCAGAGGAAATATGACTCCAAAAATGCAAAATAATCAATATTTGAAGATTTTTTTTTAATGAAAAATGCAATAAGAATGCAGTTTACATTGCTTTTAATGCACCCAAAGCATTAAAAGTAAGGTTTTCTTAGAATTTATGATGATGTTTTGGCTTACGATGATTTTCGGCTTACAATGTCTCAAGAACGGAGCAGTCGTCGTAACCCGGGGCTAATAGCTAACCTGATCCAGTGCAAAAGAAAGAAAGAAAGAAAAAAACCCAGCCTCCTTAGGGGGAGGTAGTTTTATTGAATTGTAATAGCAGTTATCAGAGTTCAGCAACACTAATCATTTTTACAGAAAACATTTCATCCAAATTGAAAACAGTCAGCAAACCTCAAAGACAAATGGCAAAATGTGTTTTATGCATCTGTTAGCATAATTGATAAAAGTGAATGCATTCGAGTGACAAGTACTATCTTTTGTCCTAAACTACCTGTACAGCAGAACCTCTTAAAACCGGCATTCTATGGTCTGAGAACTCCTGTGGTTCACTTTGATTTTGAATCAGCCGCCATTAGTGTGTTGCACTGCCACCAAGGTTACAACTTCAAGACGGAAAAAATTATATTACATTTTTGGTTTTATGTAAATAGTTGTTAATAATGAATATATGTGAAGTCAAATATGTTTTTGATATTAACTTTATGGGAATAAATATATTTTTTGAATTATTCCACTTGAGAAAGCTCTACCAACTCAAAACTTCTAATCAATGAGACATTTGGCAATGCACGAATTCTTTACTCTGTGTGTGCTTAAAAGACATAAATGATACAGTTTTGATATCTTTTATGTAACTTTATTTACCTATTCGATATGGCACCCATGAGATCAGATTATGCAAGAGGTAAGAAGTGCAAGCATAAATCTTTATCTTTGCTAGAAAACGTTTATTTCATTAGTGAATAGTTTAGTGCTCATTTTCATCAACAGAAAGTGGCGTACTTAGCTTACATTTTGACGGCAGCATTAAAATGCACTCGTTACCCTCGACAATCAAGATAAATGACGAAGAAACTAATAGGGATAATTAAAGATTCGAAATTTAGAATATGAAAGTCACCGATGATAATTTGCAGATTCGGAGAAGTTTAGTACTGTAATTGACTTATAATAATAAGTCAACTTGGCTAACTTGGGATTGTAAGCCAAATGTCTTATAGTACACTATTTTAAAGAAAATGATACAGTATAAACTTTAAAAATGATGAAGTTAAATTATATAAGAAATAGAATGATAAACAGTAGTGTTGGAACTTAGCCAAGTAGTAGGCTAAATCAGAAACTAGGCTATTTGTGTCATCTCCCTGCCTTGAAAACCAAAATTATACCCACAGACCCACTGATTATCGGTAGCCTTTTCAGCTTCAAGGACCGTTTGGATCCATTGATGACCGACCTCATGTGTTATTTACAAATTTACTTGTTCTCGATGTAATCGAGGAACCTATATTGGATCGACACAGGTTACTTAAGGTCCGAATCGACATTTATAGAGCTGTCAGATATAGAACTGGCACTAAGCTTTTGAATCCCGAATTTTCCAACATAAGGGATCATACCGATAAATGTGGGTATTCTACTCAGTACAAGGACTGAGGTTTTGGGCAGTGCTTCCAATCATAAGGTTTTAGCAATTAATGAATCATTGTTTTGTCACGAGCGGATTTTCCCCGCCACGACATTAAGATACACAATAACAATACTATTTGTATACATATCCACTTTTGTCAGTCTTCTTGCCTGGAGACACGGGTCGGAGAATGGTACTGCGTCATTGTTGACACGGTGGGTATGAAGACTGACGTTTACGCTGCCTGAGAATTAGGGTAGGCCTGTCCTACCTGCTATTACATGATATTCCTTGTGTGTATGGGTCTTACTACTGATGAGGCCAGGTGATGTCTTCCCACTGGGAGGTAGTTGAAGTGTTGATTTCCATTTTACGGGTATTGAAGAAAATTCCTGGTATTCAGCTTGTTTCTTTATTACTCCTTACATCATGCCAAATTTCTCCCAGGCCTAGTCTCCTGGACTTGATTAATTTACCTAGTCTTCATAACTCCTGGACTAGAT
>NC_061109.1:80137047-80232047 GCF_015104395.2 Macrobrachium nipponense
GATTAAAGTCCAACAAAAGGCATCCCCCAAGGACACAGCTGTTTACGAAATCCCATGCCAGGACTGTGACCAATCTTACATCGGATTTACAGGAAAATCACTTCCCCAGAGATTAATACAACACAAACAGTCAGTTAGGTATGGACAACAAAACTCAGCTATTTTCAACCATATAAATGAACATAACCATAGAATAAACTGGAATTTGTCACGTATAATTCATAGCAGCAACTGCCAGTACAAGAGTCAAATGTTGGAATCGGCCTTAAGTAAAGAGAGACAGGTAATGAATATAAAAAAGGAGCATGGGATTCAGATGTGATCGACAAGATTTTCATTCAACCAACGCTTAAGAAGATTAAAGGAAGATTATCAGCGGGAGTGACCTAAATTGGCTTACCTGTGGATGGATCTCTTGGTATAAATACCACCTTTTCTGTAAACTTTTCTCATTCATCTACCTGAAGAGGGAGACTGCAGTCTCTGAAATATATTATTTTTCTCTCTATATTTTGGTGTTTTTATGGGCTCCTTTTATTATTATTATTATTATTATATATATATATATATATATATATATATATATATATATTTATATATATATATAGTATATATATAATTCCATAAGGAAGTTTTAATATTTTATTGTAAGCTAATATATAAGAATTATTTAGTCATTAAAATATTTGTCATTAATATTTACAGATTATTTATTTATTAATGTACAATGTCAATATCTGCAAATATATTTATCTTGATTTCTGTAAATAATTATAACGGTTTTAATACCTTGGTTGTTTGTATTCGAGAACACCTGGGCTACATAGCCGTTAAACTTTATAGCCCTCTATGGATTAATATGAACTTTATAGCCCTCTATGGATTAATATGGAACCAAGATTAGGTTAACCTCACAAATATTTTTATTTATTTTTGCCTAAGGAAGGTAGCTGTGTGTTATCATGGTCTCAAACAAACTATATATAAATCATCTTCCAGAGTATATAGCCTAAATGGTTTATTCATATAGGTATGGGCTTTTTTTTATGCTAATGTTCCTGAAATTGAAAATGAATAGTGTAACTGCGTCAGAAAATGTTTAAAAAATTTATCTGAAAGTTAATAGAGAGAAACAAAAGTGTATAAAAGACAGTTAATAATTAATAATAACATTAGCACGCTATTGATCTTTGGTTCCAAGGCACTTTTTACCAGCCAATAGGGGAGTGACTGCTGACTGACCTGGCTTCCCAGGTTCAGATAAGGACGCTGAGTCAAGGCATCTCCATTAACTATAATTCCTCCAAGTGGGCCAAGTGGCAAAGTTATGAGGCAGGGAAGTGGGTAGTAGATGTAATTTGGGTGGGGTATCTACTACCGTTCAAAGCGCCTCAGCGGTGTGGTTGGTATGGTGTTGGTGTCCCACCTCCACACAGGTTCGATTTTCGGCCATTCCTTTGAGGAGCGAGAGATGTGAATTTCTGGTGATAGAAGTTCTCTCGACGTGGTTCGGAAGTTACGGAAAGCCGTTGGTCCCGTTGCTGAATAACCACTGGTTCCATGGCAACGTAAAAGCACCATACAAACAAACAAATTAACAAACTACCGTTCTATTTCTCCCCCTCGCTCTCGGACAGACCTCTGCTCAGGCAAGTGTGTTCCCCAGATTCTCTGAAGTTCTTAGCTCTCTAGGAGGAAGTGCAGAAAATGCTGGACAAGGGTGCAATAGAGAAAATGATGTGTCCGTCTCCCGGGTTTTACAGTCACATCTTGGTGCCAAAGGTGTCAGAGGGTTGGAGGCCTGTTATCAACCTATTCACCTTGAATCACTTCGTCAGGAAGACGAGGTTCAAGATGGAGACCCCGTGATCAGTGTTGGCAGCAGTGAGGGAAAACAACTTCATGCTGTCGATAGATCTAACGGACGCATACTTCCAAATCCCTATTCATCCTTTGTCCAGGAAGTTCCTTAGCTTTTCTCTCGGAGACAAGGTGTTCCAGTTCAAAGTCTAGTGCTTCAGATTGACCACGTCCCCTCAGGTGTTCACAAGGGTCTACTCTCTCGTCTCAACTTGGGCTCATGCTCATGGGATCTGTCTGCTGAGGTACCTCAGGTCTTAGGGAGTTCAAGAAAGAAGCTGCTGTAGGACAGAGTTCACCTGCTTCGTTTTTGTCTGGAACTCGGCATCTTGGTGAACCTAGAGAAATCTAATCTTGTACCCAGTCAAAGAATTCTTTATCTAGACATGGTCATTGAAACAGCAGCGTTGAGGGTTTTTCAATCAGATTGGAGGTTGGAGAAGTTGCGACTTGATCTTTGGTCTCAGCAACTGAGACTAAGGGACTTCTGGTCTCCAGCAGGGAACTCACCCCTGATAAAGGTTCCTCTGTCTCTAGAGTGAGAGAAGATCATTGTTGGTGGTTGGACGATCAGAATCTCTTGGAGGGTGTTCCTCTGCATTCTCTTTCCCCGGACTTCCTTCTGTTTTCAGATGCCTCCCTCGCAGGTTAGGGCACTCATTTAGGCAGCCTCATTACTTCAGGCATTTGGAGTTTGGAGGACAGATGGCAACATATCAGTGTATAGGAGTTAAAGGCAGCCTTTCTGGGTCTGACGGAATCTCAGGAGATAGTAGAGAGACATTCTGTAGTTCCCATGTCAGACAACACTACGGTGGTTGCTTATGTGAACAAGCAGGGGGGGACTGGTTTCGCGTTAACTTCACACTTTGACAGCTGAGATTCACCAGTGGGCAGTCAACAATTCAGCGGAGCTTTCAGCCACGTATATCCCAGGCAAAAGGAATGTGGTTGCTGACAAGCTCAGTCGTTGGGATCAGGTCCTAGGCACAGAGTGGTCCTTTCATTAGGTCATGACGGACAGGCTTTTCCAGGTTTGGGGGAGACCTATGCTGGACCTCTTTGTGACCTGGTTCAACAGGAAACTAGAGGTTTTCTGTTCGGTGATTCCGGATCCTCAGGCGTTAGCGGAGGACATGTTCCAACATCCTTGGGATAACCTGGATGTGTATGCCTTCCCTCCATTTTGTTTGATCTGCCAAGTACTGAACAGGATGATGAGCTCGAAAAATCTCAGGATGACATTAGTAGCCCCTCTGTGGCTGCAAGCGGAATGGTTTCCGGATCTGGTTGGAGGCTATCAGGTATCTCCTCTGAGCGAGAGGCTTTTCTCAGAAGACAGCAGGACTTGTCCATTAATCTCAGGAAATCTACCTCAGCTGTTTATAAAGGTAAATGGGCAATCTGCTGTAAATGGTGTCATAAACAGGGTTTTTCTCCACTCAAGACCCATATTCAGCACATAGCAGACTTTTTGGTCCTCCTCAGGGAGGAGAAAGGCTTGTCTGTTTCTGCTATTAGAGGCTACAGGACGGCCCTGAGTTTAGTGTTATGTCTTAGAGGTGTTGACATCTCCTCATCCTGGGAACTCTCCTTGCTGTTTAAAGGGTTTGAGTAGTTGTGTTCTCTGAGGGAGCTTAAGCCTCCAGAGTAGGATGTTTCTTTGGTCCTGAGGAGTTTCACTAAAGCTCCTTATGAGCCTTTACGTTATTCATCAGACAGGAACTTGACACTCAAAAAGGTTTTCCTCTTGGCCTTGGCTTTATCGAAAAGAGTGGGGGAGCTTCATGGCCTGAGCTATCATGTGAAGCACACCAAGGGTTTGGGGTTAGTGTCCTTTGAATTTGTCCCAGAAATCGTGGCTGAGACCCAGAATCCCTCAGTGCAGGATGACAGGTTCACCTCCTTTTCCATTCCATCTCTGGATGACTTTGGGCAGTGATTCTAAAGAGCTCTTGTTGTGTCCTGGCAGGGTTCTGAGTTGCTATCTTAAGAGGACACGACATCTCAGGCCAGGTTGTCGTAGGCATTTTGTTAGCACTGGGCGTTTTAAGAAAGAGGTGTCCAAGAATACAATCTCTTTTTGGTTATGTGAAGCTATCAGACAGGCGTATATGACTCTTGATGATTCCGCCACTGAGTCTGTGCAGGCTAGAGCACATGACGTCAGGGGAATTGGTCCCTCTCTGGCTTTCAAGAAGAATTTGGCTGTTCATAGAGTTCTGAGCACTGGTACTTGGTTACGCCAATCCACGTTCACCTCTTCTATCTTAAGGATGTTGCCCACAGATCTATGGAGAGTTTTTCCTTGGGTCCTGTGGTGGCTGCCCAACAGATCGTGTAACTTATTGTTGCCCTTAACCGGGCACATTTGTATCTTACCTAAGATGATTGTGTGGAAGAGAGATTGAGTGAGTTGGCTGGTCTCTTTCTTTCTCTTGTTCCTTCCTTTCTTCCTATGGGCAGGTTGAGGAATAGACGTGTCATTTGCTGGACTGGTCTGGTACAGGTGAGTAAGGTAGTAGTTATACTGGTAGTTTGTTTGATTTGTGTTCAAATAGTCAAACCCTCTATTCAGTAGCATATACTACTCCACTCTAGTAAGGGGAAGTGAGGAGTGATAACGAATCCTGATGCATTAGTATGTTATCGAACGGTCAGAATTTCTCTTTAGTTCCCTACTGCAATGAATCTCATATACGTATTATTGTATGTAACCCAGTTGGCTGAGTTGGATATCAGTTTATCTAGCTTCTCATGGGCATTAGTCCCTCTCCTGTAGATATTTCTTTTGGAGTTGGACTGGTGAGTTGGCCCCCAGCTGGTTTAGGATGTCTGTACCTTCCACCGAGTATAATTCTATCCTATTGTTAAGACCGAAGGTTTGTTCACATATGAACATATGATAAATATTGTAAGACAATTTGCATTTTTCATAGCTACAAACCTGAGGTCTTAACATTTTACTACCTACCTCTAGCCGCCCCTCTGTCTTCTTATGGCATCCTGGATTGGGGAAAGACTAAATGCAATAGTAGATGCACGGTCTTTGACCAGTTTCCACCTGATATATGCACACGTTGCCAGATGTCACAGATTCCTTGCTTTTCAGTCTCTGTTTGTTAACTGGATCCAGCTAGGCGCTAGTAAATTATCCTATTGTTAAGACCTCAGGTTTGTAGCTATGAAAAATACAAATTGTCTTAGAAAATTTGTCATTTTATGAAAGTATGTCAGTTATAATTGTAATTTTGCAAAGAAATTAAAGACATGTATAATCCAAAATAGTTACTCCATATTCAATCTCAATTAATTTTACGTAAATATTTTACAGCAAATATATGTACTTACTCAGAATTTGTTACAGATTTTAGCTCTTAACTGTTTGATATTGTATGAGCTGTAATTGTAGCTTTACAAGAAATAAGGTTATTTATTAGAAAAAAACATGTATAACTTGGTAAATTTATGATTGTCCTAAAGAGGCCACAAGGGTTGTGAATAGTCATTTTCATTTTCTTGTAGAAGGTTTAATGAGTCCACATGGGGTTGTAAATAGTAATTTTGAACTTCTTGTAGAAGGTAGGGAAAATTTTTAGAATATTTTTTCTCACATCTGCCTCTTTAAACTATATTTTTTTTCTTAAATTGGCCAACCTCAAAGTTTCCTTGGTCTGGGGTAGTGCATATTAAATTTTTAGCCTGGCTCTTAGGGGTTAAGGGTTTCATCATACAGAAATTTAGCCCTCAAAATGGTTTTCTTAATGACCTTGGCTTCATCAAAGAGTTGGTGAACTTCATGGATTTTCTTGATTATTAAACAATGAATTATGTCCCATAATTCATAGTTGACTCAAATCCCTTGTTTCACAATGATAGATTAGTCTTTCTTGAACCCCTCCCTTGGTGATGATGTCGGTAATAACAAAAATAATTATTCTTATGTCCTGTGAGAGTGCTACATAGCTATCTAAAAAGGACTCGGCATCTTGGGCCTGAGTGTCAGAGACTTTTTGCTAGCACAGGCCAGAACAATAAAGAAATGTCCAAGAATACCATCTTTTGGGTACTTAAAGTGATTAGACTAAGTTACAGTTCTACTTCACATACAGATACCAATACAGTGCACGCAAGAGCACATAATGTTAGGGGCCTAGGCCCTTCCATCACTTTCAAAAAGAACTTGTGGCTTCAAAAAACCTGTTAATGCTATTTCATGGCTTTGCCAGACCACCTTCACATCCTTCTATCTGCTGGATGTTGCCCACAGGTCCTTGAATACTTTTTCCTTGGGTTTGATGGTGGTTGCTCAACAAGTGTATCTCATCCAGTGTCCCTAGTGGGATAGTTTATATCTTACCGAAGATGTTGGTTATGAAAGTAAGAGTGAATGGGATGACTGGTCTGCTTTTCTCTTTCTTTTTCTCCTTTATAGGGAGGTAGTGGAAAGATATGATCCATCATATGCTGTAACTGGTTAGATACAGGGGAGTGAGCTCCCATTCTATTTGACTATGTTTGATTGTTCCTACACAAGATGAGAGAGGAACTGGCAACAAACAAGGCTGGTGGCTAACAGAAGTTTTGTTGTCTGACAATCAGTTTTTTTTTTCTCTCCAAGAGACAATGTAGGCAGGAGTTCACATTGTATCTTAGCATGAATATCTGGTTGTAAATTAACCTTTTGCTTAACAAGTCAGAGGCATACGACTCCTGGTGTCCTATCTTTGTACAGGAAATGAACCCAGGTGAGCTGAATCTCCAGTCAGTGTTGAGGCTTACCTTTTCTCCCACCAAGAGTAAGTGTCCCCTGATTTAAGACCAAAGCTTTGTCCTGTGTATGAACAATTGACAAATTTTTAATCAATTTGTATTTTTCATAACTAACAAACCTGCTGTCTTAAACGTAGTAACGTATTTGACGGCATATAGGACGCACTTTTATTTCAGAAGTTTAGGCTAGAAAAATCGCCCTGCGTCTTATACAACGTAGGTGAAGTTTGAGACCTCCCGTAGGCCTAGGCTAATCTTCTCTCTGATGCTCACTAACCCAGCTAACGCTCAGTACTTTTACCTACCCTAAGCTTCATGCATCCTAATTTTATTGCTGGTATTATTGTATTATTACCGGTGCTTTAAAAATGAATTCGTAAAAATGAAAGCAATCTAATCTGAAATGCTGTGACTTGCATTTATAAATGTCAGCTGATTGGTACTCTGACCTACAGGTAATGCCATCTGTTGGCGAGGAATAAAACTATGGTATGATCGTTGCCAGCGCTGCCAGATGTATGACCCAGTGCTGTACAACCTACGACATTCTGATTCAATTAGCAAATTTGTATGACTTTTTAGTCCATATGTATGACATTTTAATGTTTCTGCTTGTGTAATGTACAGCTAGATTGTTTTAAAAAATATAAGCTTAAATTCACTAAAAACTTTTATCCTAAATCTGACCTGCTGAAATGACGGTGCGTCTTATATGCCGTCAAATACGGTATATGGCCTACCTCAAGCCACCCCACATCCAGTTACCTGGCCTGGAAGAAAAATGAATACATCACAGCGTTGGGGTGGGGGTGGGGTGGAGTAAGCCAGGCTGGCATGTACTCTCCTTCTTTACCCCCAATGGTTGCCAACAGTTGCCACCTAATCCTTGTGCTTTTTTAACCAGACTCCAACAGGTGCTATAGAAATGCCCCAACATTAACTCAACAGGTTTGTTAGTTATGAAAAATGAAAATTGATTAAAAATTTGTCATGTTTCAGTGGGCTGTTGAATAATCCTGATGGGTTCTGGCACTTGGTCTTCAAGACCTAAATTTCATAATTAATCAGGCATGTTTCAGTGGAAAATTGCCTGGTGCAATGGCTCGTTTCCTCTATAAGTGCCCCGACTAGGGCAGCTACAATCCAATTTTAAGACATTAATAAGGTAGGGTTTGTTATTTAGTACAAATATTGGCCAAAATAAAGCATGGATTACCAGTGCTGCATTACACTATAACTTGTCAATGAATTGACTATTTATATCTTTGTGTTAAGTTCTTATGACTGTTTTAAGAAAAATCGATGTTTATCAGACTTTATTTTCAGAATTTCACTGAATAGTACACAGTAGTATAGGATACCCAGTGTATATAAAATTCATCACAAAAGCTGAACACATGAAAGGTTCCATATGATTTCTAAATAAATAAAACGAGGACCATAAGAAACTGCAACATATAATATATACTTTCAGAAGATCCTCTTTTAACAGGGAATAGATTTCAGAGATACGTGTACATATTGTAGTAAAATGTTCTAGATTCACATCTCTAACAGTTGGTGATAAAGGAAAGATTCATGGTTGAAAGTGTTGGCTACAAATGAATTTACTAAAAATATTAAGAATTATGATAATGACTAGTATTTTTAAGAACCACAATGGTGCAATAACTGAGGTTTATATTTTCATCATTACCTCTTCCCACAACTTTTACAGTCTGCAGTTCTTAAGACGACAAAGGTACTCTGTAAACATGCAAATATGTTTAGTATTTAGTAGCTATCCACACTCAACACAAAATACAGTGATGGTTCAAGTTGCCATTTTAAATAAAATAAAATTTACAATATCTGAATTACAAAATCATCTCTGGTATGAAAAATCTTATTAAACCTTTTATTTTTTATTATTGATGATCAGAATTGTCAAGATGCTGTTGCAAATTTCAGTGGTAAGATATCTTGAAATAACAGTACTATTTATGACATCACTATTGATACAATATTTCAGGGATAAATTAAGTACGTACATTACTGTAATGCAGTTACATTGGAAGTTCAGTTACCCAAAATAATTAGAGAGAGGGAGGTGGACCCAATTTGAATAAATGGTTTTGCCTTCTAAAAATGTCTTTACAAGTTAAAAAGTGTTTACAAATTAGCTTATATAGGCTACACAAAATTCATACAGCCAAGGATACGCTAAGCATAAATTCATACAAAGTGTTACAAAACATAGAAATGCTTTAGTCATACAAATGGGTACATTAATCTTTGATATACCGTAGTTTCCTTACCAAAAGTTTAGGCATTGGAATGCACCAATTTACATAACGTTATTTGAGATCATAAGTTAAAACAACGTACCTTTATGTACAAGACACATAATGGCAACACAAAGAATGATTTATCATAAAATGTATCATGCAGACTATTAAAAATAATCTCATATGCAATGTGCTTTTCATGTTCTGTTACACATCTGACGTACTCTCCTACTTCATTTCAGTTTGGGTTCCAAATTTAAAGTAAATTTGTGCTGGTGTATATAAGCACGTGTAATGATTTATCAGAAAATTGTTGTGTTATTAGAACAGCATCATGCAATCACAATGTAAAAACTTGTAAATTGTAAAAATTTCAGTTTTGATTTAAATTCATATTTGTTTTTTAAAACTGGGAAAATTCAGGTGTTTTAATATGCATAAGAAGTTTCACTTTCTGTACATGATTTAGCAGTTTATAGTGTTTTTATATTTCACAGTATTTACATATTATTATAAATTGCACTTTTGGTTTTAATTTGAATAGGTAACTGTGCTCATTTTACAATACAGTACCACGTGTATAATAGATAACAATGCTCATTTTACAGTGCTCAACATGCATTTTAATATTTTCTAGATATCCTACAACTAACCTTAATTCCACTTACATAGTTCCTAACCTAAACTAACCCGTACCCGTACTTGACCCTTAACATTCAGTTTAAGAGACAAATTGAAAAATGGTAGCCAAGCAAAAAATAACAATAATATAGTTGATTAGAACAAAAGTCTGTTAAGTTGAGGTTCACATGTTGGTGTGTTAATCTACCCGATATACAAGTGTACGTATTTGTTACATGACTGCTTTGCAGTTTGTTGTTTTCCCACATTTTTTTTTCAGTAATAGTAAGCACTTAACAGTATTTTTTTTTTTTGTCTTACTATTGTTTACCAGTGTATTTAATTTCAGTGCACGAATTGTTTAAAAATTATCACTATAATAAAGAATTATATGTGTTTTTAAGCATCTAATACTGCTTGTCATTTAAAAAAAATTTATTTCTTGGGTAGATATAAACAAACGCCATTTATGTGGAGAGTACCTTCCATGTGTAGCTGAATGGATGTAGTTACAAAGTTAGCTAGTTGGTGCTGCTAGTGAGTGAGCAGGGGTACTGTACAGCAAACCACGTAATATCTAAAGCTTCATTTTATCTTTCAACCATGTTGTGTGAAATTACACTGCCCTTGGATGAACTTAGCCGAGTTTACATTCCATTTATTAAAAAAATTTTTTTTTGCTCCATATTAGTATTTTGTTTTGTACTGTTGTCTGGGTTGCTGTGGTTTTTTTCATGGAAAATAAACAAAAGCAATGTAGATATGAGGGTCATCTTTAGAACCAAGGTTTTAAGTTTTTTTTCTCATTGTTGAGTTAACGAAAGCATATTGGGCTTCTTCACAGTTGGAAAGGTTTAGCAGGCAAAAAATTAAGAACAAGAGGCATTTGCCACCTTCATCTGTGTTTTATTCCACTGGTGAAGATGGCAGACCCGGATGGAAACTCTCTTCCTTGACCACCAACCGAGAGTACTTTTTGAGAGCCAAGGGTTAACTCTCTTCCCCCATCCAAGATATTTAAAATTTACCCTCAACTGAATTTTCCAGGTAGCATGCCCTTTTTTGCCTTTCTTTGTAGTTTGATGGAGAACATCATCAAAGAAATGTAATCTCTCAAAGTGTTTGTGTTGGTAGTTCCACTTCTTAATAACATATGTGGAACCTGTGACTTGCACAATGTCAGCAATTATGGGACAGCATGAACAGTTGCGTATAGTAGTTGTTCTTGCTGATTATCCTCTAGGCAAGCTTATTTTTTTTAGTACTTTCTTCTAAGTGGGTGGTTCTTAATCCCAGGGTCGCTACCCAAAGTTGGGGTGCCAAACCATTTCAATGTTTCCCCTTTCTGGTCAGTACTGGATTGACATCCAGGTCTCTCCTATTAAGTAGTTCGAGGTAAGTATAGCTAAGAAAAATACAAATTACTATGAATTTGTGATATCTCCCAGATCTGAGGAGCTGGTCAAAACAATCTAGTGTCAAAGTTCTCATTGATTTAAATAGCAGCTTCTACATGTTAAGGAGGCTTGTATGAATAATTTTGCTTTACTTCCTCTCAGCGGTAAATCATAGCATAATTATACATTTAATTTTATGTCACGAAACAAAAACATCTTGGTTTTCTATATGTTAGTAAATGTATTGTTTCTTTCTCTTGGATAAATTGTTATGCAGATGGCTACTTACATTAATAAGACCTCCACACGTAACTTTTGTTTCTGTAACACTTTTCATAACCACAATTATATATTAAAAGAAAATGTTTATGAGGGCTTGGGTCTCCAGGGTTAATTTGGACAAGATTTTGGGTCATTGCCAAAAAATGTTAAGAACCACTGCTATGAGTTGTTGCCATCAGTTGTCTAGTGTGCTTTGTGATACTGTAACAGGAAAAGTGGATCTTCCTCTTCATCTTCCACCTCATGAGACTTGTTATTCACACAGATCATCTCAAACCAGGTAGCATTATCATGTTAGTAGACCTTTTAGACATTGATCATTGTGTAGACATTACTCTCATGCATGCTCCAGTGAACACAGGAGAGCTCCTCTTCTATCCACTTGCCTGGTTCCAAGATGGTGTGGGAGAGGCTCCTTACCCCTCTGCACCTCATTCTTTGAGGGATTTTGGGGGATTGGTGAGACCATAACTATCTAGAGAGGAGAGATGTTCCTGACTAAGGGAGAGACAGGCTCTCTCTCACATCACTCTTTGTGGGAGAGAAGGGATGATATAGCTCCTCTGCCTTGTTCTAACTATTACTTACTTTTTTTCCATTTGGTCTTACACTGCTTACATTAAAAGCAACCAATTTTAAATGCACAGTAAAACCTCGTTTTAACGGACCCGGAACCAACAGACATCAGATTTAACAGACAACATCCAGCCAAGGGTAAAGGGTAGTATAGCCCAAGACAACTGTAAATTACAAAACAATCTGTAGGCCAGCTTTTGCAAGAACAGGTGTCTTATGAAAAATTGGTTACATAAAGATATTATTATTACAAATGCTGTTTTACTTACTATATAATTCTTAGAAATTCAAAATAAACAAAATAACAGCCAATTCTATATCATGTTTTTCCTACACACAGCCTGAAAGGGAAACACTGTTTTGTTTGTTTCAACGCCACCACAAACCCCAACAATACGATAAGGTACGTTATTTATCATTTGCATGACTGAATTGTTCTAAAATATTATTTTACCAGTGTAACTTATCCAGTAATTATATAGCTGTAGTTTCTACTCTTAGAGCAGCTTGAATTCCCGAGAATTTGTCAAAAACTTCTTCCGGTATTTGGTAGGTGACCAGGCTCCTCCCACTACCTGGTGAGAAGAGGAACTACTAAATGAGAATACCTCAATTTTGTTTCTGCCGTCCTAGGACTATCACGTGGTAGGAGAACTGTGTGTTTTCCCATCAAAGCTTACTATATTGATTTTTTTGCTGCAGTGTAGTATTTAGGCTTATAGCCTTTATTTGTTTATTATTTTGCATCAAATTGTTGTGGTTTTTGTTAAATGGGGTTAATTGGTGTCTATTTTTTGGTCTTTTAGCTGTTCATCTGGCCTCTCTCATTGAGAATTGCTGATTGTTTGTTTGTTTGGCAATACTGTATTCGGTTTGCCACCTAATGTTGGTTAGTTTACTTCAAGAGTGGTTTATACTTACTATTATTGTTTTGTATTTAATTCATTATGTCAGATTCTAGTTCTAGTAGTTATAGGTATTGCAATAAAGGCTGCAGTACTAGAATGACTAAAGCTTCATATAAACTTGAAAGGGACTGGAAGAGGAAGGCTGCTGTTAGAGAGTTAAGTAAGGTAACTTTGATCCCCAAAAAGGTGAATGTGGAAGGATCTATTGTTGCTTCATGTATTGCCAGTGCATTAGATATGCAGATTCTGCATTCGCTGCCTGTGCTGGAATCACGATCATTGGAGACAGAGACAGATCACATTAGTAATCTAGAAGAGGGATTGACAAGAAGTTTGGATAGATGGTGTCTACTGTTACTCAACTAGGTGAGTCAGTGGGCTTCTTGATGAGTAAACCAAATAAAAATGATAGTGAAGTGTTAGTGGAAGAGGTGGCTGCTTGGCCCGCCGACGCTTCTAGGCAGAGGTCACTGCCAGACTCCACTAAATCAGGGAGGAGGTATACTGGAGGTCCAAGGGAGGTTGGCGGGGTCTGCCTCCGGGTAGTCGTCCCTTCAGTCGAACCTGTGCTTTCCAAGGTTGTGACTAAGGCTTCGAGAGACATCTATGACATTCACCGTCTCTCATCAAACCCAAGAACGCCCATCAGTACAAGCATTTTTTTTCTTTGAAGCTATCAAAATAGGCAGTTCTAAGTGTTTTTCGAGGGGTTTTAAATATTCACTGATTTAAGCTATTTGGGGGGTGAGGGGTCTGGTACCTATCCCCTGCGAATACGGGGGTCTACTGTACTATATTTCCTTGCTGATAGTGTCTCCATAACGAATAAAGGTATAATGTAAAAATCTATCAGTCTGATTCTACTTAACATCATTTGTAACATAACTAAAGTAATATTTTACTATTTTACAATGGATGGTTGAAATGCAAACAAAAGTGTTGCTATCCGATTTGATTGTTTGGAGCAAAACAACTTTTTGTTCAGTTGTTTATGGCGGTACACATTTAAGCAACATTTACTAATGATACTTTTATCATTCTCTTTTATTTTTTAACTTAGGTAATTAGAAGAGATGATAAATAAAGAGATGGAGGAAAAGAGGTTAGGAAGTGCCACTAAGAAGAGGAAGACAATATAAATGGAGATGAAAATTTATGTCTATTAATAATTTGTAAAGGATTAGGCAAATGAAATTCCCAATTTTTATTGAAGTTATTACACATTAGGGTAAAATATCTGGCTATGACACTGTCTAAGGCATCATTAACCATTCTAGGGCACCGTAAAGTGGCTTGTGGTGCCTGTAGACTTTTGAATTTCAGTTACTGCCAATTTTCGGTTACCGTCAAGCCCCCAGGAACAGAACCTTGCCGGTAACCAGGTTGCAGCCTATAAGGTGAAAATGGTTTTACTACCTTTATTTCGGTTTATTTCATGAAGTAAATCTTATCACGTATGTCGGGCACAAAAAACAAAAACAAAAAATGCTTCACTTCAATGGACGACCTTCCCCCTATTAGTCTGTTAAAATGAGGTTTCACTGTATATTTATTAGAATATATTACAGAACTCCATTTTAAACATGTAAGTGCTTTTCTATGTCATTCAAAATTTTTTTTTTATTGTAATATGTCCCTAAAATTTTAGTGTATGAAGGCCCTTGAAAATACAAATCTGAAGTCTCAAATCCATCCAGACTATTGAACTTCCATTGTACTGTTTTATAGTTTATGTAAAATGCTAATAAATACAGACGTTGATAATACAGAAGTTATACAATGTATGTAATGATATTTATCAGCATCAGCAGACAGTAGTAAAGAACATTTCCCTAAAATGAAAAATGAAAGAATAAGCTATCAAGATCATTGTCCTTTAGTTTTTGCATCTGTAAATTATATACAAATAAGTTTAGGGATTACAGTTCTTACCTGAGGAAATCAAATAACAGTATTTTCTAAAGCTTATATAGAAAAATAAAAAAATCATTAATTTAAATACTTGGTTAATTTAACCATTGTTTATAAATCTAAATGCTATGAACAGTCTACTGACATTTTTTTTGCTAGAAATTTTTGAGCAAAATCTTTCAACATTTAGTAGCAACAAGACAAAAACAACAGCAGAGTATATAAAATAAACATTCATTCATAATACTACTAGCCTTTCAATGCATCTAGAAAAACATAGCATGATATCTGGAAAAATAAATAAAAATTGCAGTTCAAGAAACTATGCTCTGATCATTCCAAATATGGAACAAAACTTTCTTGTTAATTATACTTTTAAAAGAAAAAATCCAGTTCTCCAAAGTTGTGTATTTTACCTAAGCAGTTAATACATGAAGTAATCTAGTCATTTTAAGTTAATACAAAATTAATTTAGCCCTTTCGTAAGTAGTACTGTATGCTGTTGGTGGATAATAATTATTTCCACAAGTCTACCATTTTCATATTGCTAATCAAAACCTTTTGTCTCTGGATAAAAGAAAAGATTATGCAAAACAATAAAGGAGCCGAGATGTCTTTTCGATTATGCACAGATAAAAGCTTACAAACCCAGGATTTACATCTGTTCTAAGGTTACTGTGCTCATTCTTCTTCTTCATCCGCCAAGTGACTGTCATCCCATTTAAAACCATAATTCTTTTCAAGTTTCCTATGATTCTCTCTCTCCTCTAGTTCCTCTGCATTTGCACTCTGTAATAAAAAGCTACTGTTAATGATAAACTAGTTATGCTACACAATAGTCAAAGCCAATCTAATGAAAATACATTAATCACTTAACCCTTCAACGCCTATTGGATGTATTTTACGGCGATGAAAATTGTCTGTAGGGTGCTTAATTGACGTAAAATACGTCGACGCTAAAGTTTTTTTAAATATTCGCGGAAAAATAGTTATATGCCTACTAGGCTAAAAATGTTGTACCACACGCCTTGAGGGATGCTGGGAGTTCATGGATCAAGCTGTTGTTTTGTTTACAAGCATTACCCAGGCGTGCATGCACGAATTTGTTTCTTCTCGCACTAAAAAGCATCAGCGACACATCTCAGAAATTTCATCCCTTTGTTGTAATTTTTGCCCCGTTTTATATTAGCCGTTACATAGAGTTTTATTTATGAAAATTTGTGTGCAATTTCATGTAGAATACAACAAAAAACAACCCATGGTTGTAGCTTTTATCAGTTTTGAAATATTTTCATATAAATCACGATAAGTACCAAAATTTCAACCTTCGGTCAACTTTAACTCGACCAAAATGGTCGAAAAACGCAATTATAAGCTAAAATGCTTACATTCTAGTAATATTCAATCATTTACCTTTATTTTGCAACAAATTGGAAGTCTCTAGCACAATATTTCGATATATGGTGAATTTTTGAAAACAACTTTTTTCCTTACATCCGCGCGATAACTGCCGAAAAAATCATAAATTCTTTCGTCAGATTGTCGTAATGTTTGCACCTTTTTATATTAGCCATTACATAAAGCATTATATATGAAAATCTGTGCATTTTCATGTAGAATACAAGAAAAAACAACCCATGGTTGTAGCTTTTATCAGTTTTGAAATATATTCATATAAATCACGATAAGTGACAAAATTTCAACCTTTGGTCAACTTTGATTCGACCGAAATGGTCGAAAAATGCAATTGTAAACTAAAACTCTTACATTCTAGTAATATTCAATCCTTTACCTTCATTTTGCAACCAATTTGATAGTCTCTAGCACAATATTTTGAATTATGGCGAATTTTTGAAAAAACTTATTCCTTACGTCCGCGCTGTAACTCTGCCAATAAAATCAGAAATTCTTTCGTCAGATTGTCGTAATGTTAGCACCGTTTTATATTAGCCGTTACAAAAAGTTTTATATATGAAAATGTGCGCAATGTCATGTAGAATACAACTAAAAACAACCTATGGTTGTAGCTTTCATCAGTTTTGAAATATTTTCATATAAATCACAATAAGTGCCAAATTTCAACCTTCAGTCAACTTTGACTCTACCAAAACGGTCGAAAAATGCAATTGTAAGCTAAAACTCTTACATTCTAGTAATATCCAGTCATTTACCTTTATTTTGCAACAAATTGGAAGTCTCTAGCACAATATTTTGATTTATGGTGAATTTTTGAAAAAAAAAACTTTTTCTTTACGTCCGCACTTGGTAACTGCCGAAAAAATCAGAAATTCTTCCGTCAGTTTGTCGTGTTGGTTGTAATGTTTGCACAGTTTTATATTAGCCATTACATAAACTTTTATATATGAAATGTGCACAATTTCATATAGAATACAACAATAAACAACCCATGGTTGTAGCTTTTATCAGTTTTGAAATATTTTCATATAAATAACGATGTGCCAAAATTTCAACCTTTGGTCAACATCGACTCGACCGAAATGGTCGAAAAACGCAATTGTAAGCTAAAACGCTTACATTCTAGTAATATTCAATCATTTACCTTCATTTTGCAACTAATTGGAAGTCTCTAGCACAATATTTCAAATTATGGTGAATTTTTGAGAAACACTTTTTCCTTATGTCAGCGCACGGTAACTCGCTGAAAAAAATCAGGAATTCTTTCGTCAGATTATCGTAATGTTTGCACCATTTTATATTAGCCGTTACATAAAGTTTTATATATAAAAATGTGCGCAATTTCATGTAGAATACAAGAACAAACAACCCATGGTTGTAGCTTTTATCAGTTTTGAAATATTTTCATATAAATAATGATGTGCCAAAATTTCAACCTTCGGTCAACTTTGACTCAACCGAAATGGTAAAAAACGCAACTGTAAGCTCAAACTCTTACATTCTAGTAATATTCAATCATTTACCTTAATTTTGCAACAAACGGGAAGTCTCTAGCACAATATTTCAATTTATGGTGAATTTTTGAAAAAAACTTTTTCCTTACGTTTGTGCGGTAACTGCAGAAAAAATAAGAAATTCTTTTGTCAGATTGTCGTAATGTTTGCACCATTTTATATTAGCCGTTACATAAAGTTTTATATATGAAAATGTGCTCAATTTCAAGTAAAATACAACAATAAATAACTCATGGTTGTAGCTTTTATCAGTTTTGAAATATTTTCATATAAATAACGACAAATAGAAAAAATTCGACCTTTGGTCAATTTTAACTCAACCGAAATGGTCGAAAACTGCAATTGTAAGCTACAACACTTACAGCCTAGTAATATTCAATCAATTACCTTCATTTTGCAACAAACGGGAAGTCTCCAGAACAATATTTTGATTTATAGTGAATTTTTGAAAACAACCTTTTTTTTATGTTCGCACATTACAAATTCATGCATCACATTGTGATAATATTTTCTCTGTGTTGCTTTTATCGTTTCACAATTTGTTATATACCAAAATCATCACAATTTAGTGTACAATACAAAAAAAAATTAACTCATTAGCTTTAACCGTTTCGCTCACAGCGCGATTTGTATACAATTATATATGAAAATTTTTTTTGCTATGTCATATATTTCAATATTTATATATGATAATGATATTTTTTTCATTTCTGATGGTTGCTACTAAACTTCGGGCAATGACAAAAAAAGGAGCCAAAAATGAACTCTTAATCTTTAAAACTTAGCGTGCTGTGATTTTTTGAAAAAAAACTTTTTTTCCGCTTTGGCGCTCACTCCCAAACGCCGCCGGCATACGGGAGACACTTTCGGAAATACCGGCTAGGCGTTTAAGGGTTAAAGACACAATGAATAACAACTTTTATATGCGGTAAAGACAATGACAGCAATCTATTGATGTATAGTATCTGTAGGGCCCCACATGGGCCCAACGGCATCTCCGGGCATCCGCCGTCCAAAACAACAAACTTGACCTCCTGCAGAACATCAAGTTTCCCCAGAAACTATTCAAAGATGAATGGCAGCAGTAATTTTCATGTATTTGCAGGAACTACAGTAGTATCCCATTTGTAAAACCAACACCGTCTGTAAATGTAAAATGCTGCAAGCTTTTTAACCATATGTAATGGAGAACTTTATTTATTTTGTACAAAGAATTTAATTTGCTAACTGTTTTCCAGGTGTGAGAAACACAATTCACCATAAAATTATGCCAGTCTTTGATATTAGATGCTAACTTTCTGTTTGTGGAAGCCCATGTCTTGTTAGAAATTTGTGATGTTAAATTAGAAAGCACCTAGACGCTGCCTCTTTCTTACCTTGTCCCCAATCTGGTGACCACCAAGATAACTGACACTGCCAGCCCAACCAGTGACAACACTACAGCCACATCCATCCACCTGCCCCAATTCATAATGCACAACCTAGAGAGAGGCCATTTTCAGATCCGAGATCACATGATCATCACACAAATCTGATGCCGTCCTTAAGTTCCTACCAGATGACGTCTTCTAGCACACTGTCCACAAGTTCCTACTGAATGATGTCTTCTAACACATCACAGTGGCTAGTGGATCCACAGGCCATCATCATGTACAAGACGAAGGCAGAACTGAGGTCGTCCTTCAGCATGCCCCCTGCTCTCAAAGCTAGGAAATTCCTAGACAATGTAGGAGCAGCAATAGGCGACCAACGGCCATCAGACATCTACAAACAACTATGACGGTTAATAACGATCCCTGCCACTGATGGTTGACCAGAAACTGACACTAAAGTTGCCATGCCAAACAGTCGCCATGATACCCAATGCATCCATTGTGGCCCTCAATGAATTCCTGAGAATGGTAGACAGTTCATCTGGCCCAGGCATCGTCAGAACCCACTTAACCACACATCGAAGCGGAACCGGAGAGCAAGCCGGAGAGCAAGCCAGAGGGCCCTGCCGCCCCCATATACCACTACAGGCAATTCCTGGTTATCGGTGGACTCGGTTATTGGCGATCTGGTTTTATGGCACTTGTCTAGCGCCATAAAATTGGCAATTTAGTAGTGTGGGAATATATATGTGAATGAGGAAAAAAGTACAGTGGAACTTCTTGGACATCAAATAAGCCATGAAGGAGTCGAACTCCTCCCTGACAAAGGTCCAAGCTATCGCCGATTTTTCAAAGCCAAACACCATCAAAGGGATCCAAGAATTTGCTGGCATAATCAGCTGTTACCACTGATTCATACCCAATCTAGCTGAAATCATGTCTCATATATATGAATGCTAAAGGGAAAACCAAAATCTTCATGTTGGTCTGACAAACAGGAGACAGCTTTTGAATTGGCCAAAAACCAAAGAAGCCCTGAGTTCCACAGCTAAACTAATGTTTCCTCCACTCCATAGGTCCCTATCCTGACAACTGATGCAAGTAATACAGTGATGGGCGTGGTACTCAAGCAAGATACAGATGAAGGTCATCAGCCTTTGGCATTCTTTAGCCAAAAGCTATCTGCAGCTATTTAGCATTTCCCACACATGCTTGGGAGCCAGCAGTTTGTGGTGCAGACATGTCTGTAATATCTGAGTTCTTCACCACCATCAGGTACCTTTAAGGTCTTCATACAATGTCACAGACACCCTTTCTGGACATACTATCAATGCAATCCAGATGGGGATTTCATAAACTGTTGGCCTATTTATACTGCATGACAAGAAAAACTGTATTAACATGTTTTTTCCTTTACAGTATGTATATAGTTTAGTGGTAACCATATTCAACAAAATAAATAAAAGAATAAAACATTTCAATATAAAATTTAGCATAAAAGATGTTCAAAATCATACGTCACTGTGGTGACATCATGAGCAGCTGCCTGAGACTGAAAGAGGGAGCATTGATATTGAGGAGAGGAGGAGGAGAAAGTTAAATTATTGTATGTACGTAAAAGCAATAACATTTCACATAAAAATGGAATTTCACAAAAAATTTAACAATTATAATAAAGTATGAAAACAATCAAATGCAATACAGAAACAATAAAAGTAAAAAAAATCTTAATTGAGCCAGAGTTTGGTGTGCTGAGTGAGACAGTATAGTTTAATGATAACCAAATTCAAAAAAACAATAAATGAAAGAAAAATATTTTCACAATAAAATTTTGCATAAATGATGACAAGAAAGTTTTCACAGTAAAATTTGGCATAAACAATGAAAAAAATCATACATCATTGTGGCAATACACAGATAACCTGAGATAAGGGAGAGAGCTTTTAAATTTTGGAGGAATAATGAATGAATGATTTTACGTTATCAGATATCGTGATATTGTTGAGGAGGAGAAGAGATAGTAAAATCTTTTATATACAGTGGTCCCCCCGTATTCACGGGGGCTGCGTACCAGACCCCCCTTGAATAGTTAGAACCTGCGAATGTTTGGAACCCCTATAAAAATGCTAAAAACAGCCTATTTTGTCAGTTAAAACTCGAGAAAAACCACTAAAAATTTTTCATACTTGGTTTTTTAATAGTTTTATCACAAAAAGTGCATTTTATGATGAAATTGCTAAAAACAAAACCCAGGATTTTGTGGATATCTCTTATAAAAAAAATACCGCGAATGCATGAATTTTCCGCGAATAATGTGGGAAAACGTTCCCAATAGAATCCTTAGAACGCGAATACGGGGGGCCCAGTGTATGTACGTAAAATCTTTTCTATATTTACGCAAAAGCAGTACCAATTCGCATCTGACTTACCAGCTGGGCTGATTGTATCACCTGTTTCTTTTACTTACACTCAATTTGCCCAAATCATTTCTTTTTGTTACAGTAAAATACCTATCAAGTGACAATTGCTTTTTACAATCTTTTAGCACTCTAAAAGTAACTCTGCTCTATAACTCTTCTGCATGCCTTCGATTGTTTGTTCAAATGACTTCCTGGCGAAAAGTTATTTAATCTCTTTCCTTTTCTTACTTGCATTCTTTACTTATTATTTATTTGTTTGCAAAATGCTCATGTTTATTTCATATTCTGCAATTTGCCAATAGTAAGCTAATGTATTGTGGCATAATTAATCTCTTCCTTACACTTAAGATCCAAGCGTAAACATGTCAACAATCACACATGCTGATTACTCTATTTATAATTGTGAAATGTGAATAAAATTTATTTTGTTATCAACCTTTGCCAACTGTGACCATTTCGGTTTCCTCAAAGGGGTTCCCGTCTCTTCTCCCTCTATCCCAGCAGGCTGCACACTGTTTTCACCAAACAGTTTGTACATTGTTCATGGAACATTTTTTCAAAATTTTACTTCATATAACATACTGTTTTATTACTTTACACTCTTAATTTTACTTTGGAACAAATTAATAAAGGGAAAAATTTTAAAAGGGGGACATTTTGGGTTGGCTGGAACAAATTATCCTGAGTCCCTTTATTTCTTATGGGGATATTTGTTTCATATTTCGAACAAATCGCAGTTGGATCAGCCTTCTGGAATGGATTAATTTCAAAATGAGGTACTACTGTATTACATTCATGTTAATGCAAAATAATATTTTTTTTTTAGATAATGATGGTGCAAATGTGGTTATGGGGATCATCAAATGTTGCAAAATTTTGCACCTTGCATTGACCTGGTGACCTCAATACACAATGGTAAAAGGATATTCCTAAAGACCACTAACCCTGAAGGTACCTTGCAACCTAGTTTCACTTATATCAGAGAATTTGACACTCCAAAAATTTTAAAAAACTGGTTAGACAATACTTACCAGAAGATTAACTATCATATTCTGAAATGCTTCCGTTTCTTCTTGTGAAAGTAGTGAACTACTGGTATCGTCATCTTCTAGGGAATTTGGAGTCAGAATTTTCACTTCAAACTTTCGGCCTGAAAATTGAGATATTTTTTCTTTGTATGAATAAAATAAATATTTTTTATCTTACAATCAATAACACTGAGACCATTTTATTTGTATTAATGATGGTTGCATTGAGTAAATTAGGAAAAACAAAGAATTTGTCACAAGTGCCGAGTCACTGAAAGAATTTCAAAGGTCATACTATACAGCTGCAATATGACAAGGGTAGCATTAGAAAAAGAAGTACAGTAATACATCAATCTTATATGCTTGAGCAAATTCACAATAGCGCAAACTTTCCATTGGAACCTAACTAATTATCATACGCGAGTATTCACAGACACATGAACGCAAACGCAACATTTTCGAATCCTGGAGAAACCCTGCAAAGGTGTTTGCTTTTGTTCAATTTTTTAATGTAATTTATAAGTTTTCAAGCTTTTATGTGTAAAGTAAATACTAACATTAAATAATAAAAATAATAATTTCTCTCTCTTTCTCTCTCTTTTTTACTGAGATGAGATAATTTTTATGGTACATGTAGTATGTGCCAAATTTATTAATATTTTCAAATATTAATAATAATATAACTGTAATTAAAAGATTTGAGATAGTATTTTAAAGAAATGGGGGGAAAGAAGAGAGAACTATGTTGTATGTATGTACACTCCTATATTTTTACTAACCATTTATTTTTTATGGGTAATGTATAAAGCTAACTTTTAAATGAAATTACAGTAACTTTAACTTCATTGAAAAGTTAGCTTAATATTTAAAGAGTATGATTAGGGTCCTATTTTGTGTTCAAACTCTAGAAGTGAGCATTTATTAGCATTTTTAGAGACTGTGCCTAACTTACAAGAAACTTCCCTTTGCGCAAGGGGTCTGGAACCTAATCTCACGTAAGTTTGGGGTATTACTGTAGTACTGAATACTACATATGATGTAGAGGAAATTCAGAGGTAATAATGCAGACAACTAATTTATATAAATAACTTACCAAGTAATTAGATACCTATAGTTTCCACTCGTACGGCAGTTCAAATCCAAAATTTCGTGGGTGGCCCTTCAATATAGTTTGTGTAGGTAACAGCCTATCCCACTAACAGAACATTGGAACAACCTAGTAGACAATCCTTATCCGTTTCCTGTTGTCCACGGTGGCAACACCTGGTCTGGCAGCAGCTTTATTCATTATTTTCCTATTGTTTTACTGGATTCCGATGGAGGCTTCTTTAAATTATGCATTGATATGTGTATGTTGTAGCCTTCAAGATGAATGCTTTGTGGATGAGTTCTCCCTTATTTTGTTTTTTAGTTGATTCACCAAGTTATCAACAAACCAAAGTAAACTCTGCCACTTGCATTTATGGTTTATTTACTGGTTAGGCTCTTGGCAGCAAGCAATTCTCGGATGTTACGACTTTACATTATATTATTACCTTTTATTTCTGCATATAAAATGACCTTTAAATCCTAAAATTCACCCCTAAAAATTGGTGCTAAACAAGCCCCATAAAACCGGATCGCCGAGAACCGAGTCCGCTGATAACCGGGGATTGCCTGTATAGTTATTGAAAATGTTATATTTGTAGAGTTTTGTTTTCATTTTTTTAATCAACTTGGATTTTTTCTAATAATTTGCTCAGAATATTCATTTGTTTACCTTTATAATATATTAAGTGTTTGATGCACATGCATCCTTTTTCACGAAAACTCAAATCAGTGGTTTTCTTTTTCCTATATTTCATTAAATTTCTTATGATGTTCATTAAACCATCTTTTGTTATGTTTTGTTACTGTTGCACAATGCAATGAATGCTCATTACATCCACGAGTTATCATGTACTGTATATTTATTGCATTATTTGTTCTTCATGTACTAATTTTTGGTGATGGAGCAATCTCCTCTTCAAGAGATGAAGGTAGTATATTCTTTGTTTGCTTTTGTTCTTTTTTTATATCCTTTGTCTTTGGTTTGACTGATGCTTTCCTAATGATAGTGGGTTTCTGTTTTGGGTGTTCTCTCCAAAAGTCTTTTTTTATCTTTAATTTCCGATACATCACAACTTTTCTCTTCTACCTCTGTGGTAGTATCTTCTTGTGTTCCTATTTGCAGTAATACATCAAATGAATTTGATAGGATATTATCCATATCATTAGCACCAGTTTCTTGATTCTTTATTAATTAATTTTTTTCCTGTATATTACTAATATCTTTTTTGATATTTACTTAGCTGCGTTATGTTATTTCTATCTGTATGTGTTTTTGTTTCATTACTGGTTCCCATTACCGAAGAATATGTACGTTTCTTAGCAGGATATTGAATTCCTCTTACTTTCAATTCCAATTTAGCCTCTTTTATAGACATCCGTGTTCTTTCTTGTAATATTTTAAACTGTCTTGTATATGTAGTACATACATTCCTTGGACCTTGCATAATGGTCTTGCCCATAGTTTTAATCATAGGATCACTGCACTTCCACTGTTTAGCATGTTCTTCTCTGGTTTGGTCTAAAATCTTTATTTTTTTTAGGTAAATCTTGACCATTAAATTTTATTTTTGCTCTTTTCAACATTTGTTTATTTCCTTGTTTACTAGGCATGTTATCCTAGAGTCCAAGATAGTGAGGTAGTATATATCTTTTTTTAAGAGTCTAAGAGAATACTCTTTTTGATTGCTTCATCAATGTTCTCAGGAAGCACAATAGTCCCCCGAATGCTATTCATAATGTCATGTTTTAAAATTTTGATGTTTGTATTATCTATTGTTGTTAAGTCCTCAGACTGATTCTTTGTTGTGGCTTCTACAAGCCATGTCTTTTCTCTTATCTGTTAGAAGATTTCTGCTGTCGTGTGTCTGGCCAATAAATAATTTCCAAGCTTAAGTGCTGAGAGCTTTAGATCAGTTTCTAAAGTTGAAAATCTTGACCAACTTCCACTCCCAAAGAGGGAGTTGAAGTGAGTCAAGGTTGGGTCAACAGGATATTTAGTTCTTCTTGGTTTAGTATGTGGGTACATATAAGTGTCTTAACCACTCTGACTGTTATAATTGGGGTTATCTTGAGAATATTCCTTATATGTGCCAGAAGTCATTGGAAGGTTTACCATGATCGCCATAATACGAAATATAAATATTTCACCCAGGATGAGGTCCCTCTCGCCAGGGAGGCCCAACTGCGGGAAGAGCAATATTGTTACAGAGTGGTAACTGCCCTGGGATCTTCACCTGGATATATGCCACACCCACAGCACTGTAGGCATGGCTTGACATAAAAATTTCTCCTCGCTCTACCACATCAGGTACTCTAGTTTTACGGGAGGAGTGGCATGCTGTCCAAAGCAACCCTCTATCGAGTGGCATGCTGTCCAAAGCAACCCTCTATCAAGTTCAAAGAGGAGGGAATTCAGTAATCCGAAAACCATGCCAAGGTCGTCATCAAAAGAGGAAGAAGAGAAGGGCAAAATGTATGGAAGTAAATGAGTTAAAGGTCTCAATATTCAGTTGAATCCACAGCAGAGAGAGTAAGCATAAAAGAGCATATTTTCATCGCCAAGGAGTTGGGAGCAGGGGCTCATAACATTATAAAAGTAAATGGTTATATGTTACTCCTTTTCATCAAGCCATAAATTTGGCAATTTATGAATTATTTTATGCTATAAACTCCTAGCAAGCCGCCAATAAGTTTTATTGTTAACGTAATTCTTGTGTTATGACATTCCATTATAAAAGCAATTGGTCTACGTAGGTTAAACCTTATTTCATTGGGCCATTTATGAATTGTTTTAAGGCCTTAAACTACTAGCGAGCTGATATAGTTTTGCTTAAAAGTAATCCTTGGATATTTTGGTATTTGATCATAAAAGTAATTGGTGTATGTTACTCTTTTTCTTTGTACATTAACTATTGCAATTAATGGTTGTACCTTCTTAAAGTATTTAAGAGGTTACTACATTCTGTTATTATCTTTTCTTTAGGCCATAATGTAAGCAATTTATGATTTGTTTATAGGCCTTAGGCTTCATACAAGCCACCGATAATTGCATTGCATTGAAATAATTCTTAAGTATTTGGTTATTTCATTAGGCCTGTAATTTTTGCAATTATGATTTATTTATAGGACCTATGCTTCCTGTAAGCCTTCGGTAGATTTTTGACATAACCTTTACATTTTCCTATGCAGAAGAACTGAAAAGTGTTAAGGCAGAGAGTAGTAAGGAGAGAATCGGGTGCTTTGTTGACTGCTGTGAATAGGTGTTCTCGTTAGTTGAGTTTCAGCTCACGCTAGAAAGCTACTATCTTGCTAGTGCTAATCTCAGGTGGCAACAACACCTGCACCCTTTCTCGTGCTCTTGGCGCCAGAGGTAACTACCATGGCACCAATTCTCTCCTACTAGCCTTTTGCCACTTGCTCCTGCACTTGACTCCCTTGTTTCTTTTTCATACCTTTGCCAGTCGTGTGTCTTGGTTAACAAATATTAACTTTGTAACAGTGAAGTGTAGTGCAGTGGAGGAAGCGGGTACTCATCCCTTGAACTCCTAGACAAAGGTTCCAGGTATTGACAGACAGCTACTGGAAAGGCATCTTACGAATGTGTAGTGGAGATGACTAAACTCAGTCCCTGTCAGACCCCCATGCACCAGGGAGGAGGCATACTGAAGTCCATGGGAGTCTGAAGGGTTTTGACCCTACGTAGTTACAACTCAGTCCAGCCTGCTGTCCGCAGTTCTCGACGGACAGCCACTGGAAGGCGCCCTTAATGATGTGCATTCTTTGTCAACAGATTTGGATCCCAGTGCATTTTTCAGATGTATTTCGGCTGTTAAAAAAGCAGATATTCCAGTTGTTGAGTGCTAGTATTTGACACCAAAGCAGTCTCCCTATCTGAGTTCCCAGTAGTGTCAGAGGACTCCGAGCGGATATCGTGCACCAAGATTATACAAATTACTGCCTGAATTGAGGATCACATAAGAACAAAGGGAAGCACCTTATTTTGAAAATGTACAAGGGCTCAACAGAGAAGAAATAATCCCTGTAGAGGTATGTACAGTATACTTGCTTGGGAAGTCCATATACTACAATTGGAACAATACAAAAGATTAGCATGGCCTCTGCACTAGGATAAAACCAAAGTGAACAATGTGTATCCGTCCACCTGTATGGCATTAGTTCCTCTTTGGCCTGGCACCTGCTCTACCTTGTGCGCCAGTTTTGACTGAGCAGTGACCATGTCAACCCCAGACAAGGATATCTGTGTCCAAGTTTTTTAGCTTTTGATTGAAGTTACCTCTTTTGTTTCTTCTCTAGTCACACAAGAAGTGTTTTTTCAAGATTGAAACTGGGCCTTTTGTTTAAAGGAGCAAGAGAAGTGTATGTATTTTCTCTTTTCATCCTCCTAGTGTCTAGTCAGTTCTAGACCTTCTGGTCAAGATTTTGGAAACCCTAGTTCTCTCTCTCTGACAGAAGATGAAGGTCAAGAGGGAGATGATCCAAACGGTTCTTTTACCTATTCTCCAAGATAGTTGGATACAAGCTTGAATATGCAAGGGGTTTTCTTCCAGATCCTCGTCCGAACTCCAGAGAGTTTTGTAGTTCTGTTCTTTAGGGACAGAGCTCTCTCTAGATTCCTAGCTCTTCTTGCATTTGTCTTCCCCTTTTGTCTGGGCATAACTTAAGTTTTTACGTGTCGACCGACTTCTACTGAGCCTAGTTCTGATCTTTGTTTCAGTACCTCAGATCTAGGTTAAGGAGCCCACCTGAGGAACCGGGAAGATGTCAGGGACTCGGTCTCCAAGAAGAATGGAACCTTCACTTATACTTTGGAGAACAAAAAGTCTTTCTCTTTTGGCTCTAGTACTGCTTAACCTACCTCACATCTAGACTATGGTAGTCTATTTAGATAAGACTTCAGTCCTAACACCTATGCTTAAACAGGGAGGCTGCATCCAGCATTCCCTATAGACCAACAGCAGTTTTCCTCGACTGACACATCAAATTTTCTAGTCACTCGATTTTTTCAGACAAGTAAGTTTTGTAGGATGTACTGGGCCATCAAAAGCATGTCCTTCCCTTCATGACCTTTTAATCCCTTAGGTTGTTGGGATCTGATTATTGTAAGATGCAAACCAACCTTGGACCTGTTGGCCTCTTCAAGGAACCTTCACCTTACTCCAGTCATGGCATGGGCAACAGGCACCATGCTATAGACGGTCCTCCTCACCATATGCATGGCCTTTTACATGATCGAGGAGGTGCTAAACAGTCTCAGGCTCAATTCCAGTTACCCTCTTGGTCCGTTCTGGCAAATGTAATAGCCCCAGAACCAACGGTTGTTAGTGGACTTTCCAAGCTCTGTTCTCCAAGTTATAACTCCAGAACCAACAGCTGTTAGTGGACTTTCCATGCTCTGTTCTCCAAGTTGTGTCTAATCAGTCAACCTAGCTTTAGAGATACCACCAAAGGTGGTCCGATCTTGCCCAGACAGGTGCCTGACTGTCCAGAGGGTTGTCTTAAGCCTTATTGTAGAGGTTTTTACAAGATTCAAAAGTCAACCTATTCCACTGTCTACCAGACTTAGTGACTGTCTTCCAAAAGCTGGTGTCTCAGACTCTTATGTCTCTTTTTTTAGGACATCATTGAACTGGCTGCAGAACACCCTTTTGTTTCAGAGACCTAGGATCTCTCACTTTCCTTTAAGAGGTACCAATCTATGCTTATCTCCGGTTAAGCACAGAGACCTGGATATTTTATCTTTTCAATGACCTCTCGAGTCCTTTTACGTGCCCAACTAAGAGCAACAGATGCAGTTTCCTTGTTTTCGTTTGTTTTAACCAAGAACAAGGATCCATCCAAGACCTGGATCTATTCTTTCTCTCTTGGAGCTTAACAGACACTCTTGGCTTCAAGAAACTGTTCAGCTCCGAATTCCTAAATGGCCTAGCGTCCAGCTCGCGTCACATCAGTTACAGCCTGGCGCCAGCATATGGATCAAGCATCCAGGAGGGCTCACAAACTCTGAGGGAAAGGTGTGAGCACTCTAATCAGTTGGAGTTGTTTTTAGGAATTTACCTGAGCAGGACTTGATAATCAAGAAGGCCTTCTTATTCTTTTGATGGTCTGTCAAGATCCTCCTTGCCATCTGACCAAGATAACTTTTTCCTTCACCCTAAAGAGATTTCATCTCCGTTACTCTCAAATTCAGGAAAACAACTTTGCTTTCTTTAGGTGAAAGCTAACACCATCAAAGTAGCCTCTGCTTCTGTAGATTTCAGGCTCATATGCCCCTTGCTTCCATTCCGCTAAAATTGGCTTAAGTGTCTCGCTATCATATGGAGTGAAAACTGAACCAATTGCTCTGTCGCCAGCTATAGAACTTCCAGTACCTCAGAGTTACTAGCTATCCCGGTGGCTAGAACTTTGGGTTTGCCTGGCACCCAGCTCGCCTACTGCCAACTAAAGTTTGGCATCAGCAATAATTACCTTTCTGCGAGCTACCACAGCTTACCTGGCACCATCTCCAGACTGGTGTGAACTGCAGTTTGTTGCTAGCTATAGAGCTTCCAGAACCATGAGCTGCTAGCTCACCTGGTGCCAGCTTCAAGTCGGGCCCCGGCTATAGAGGCCCCAGCGCCCAGAGTTTTGGGTTCCCCTGGTGCTCAGCTCACTTGGCACCAACGTTAGAGCTTATATAGTCTGTGAACTCCAAGCAGTTCCACAGGTGCCTAGTTTGCCTGACACCAGTTACAGTCCAGCACCAGCAATAATTATACCTATCTGCAAGCTTCCATGGCTCACCTGGTGCCAGCTTAACAGCACTTTTAAATTCTGCAGTACCACAGAATAGGAACTGGCTTGGTATGGCAAGAAGCAGCATAGGATGTTCTATCTCTTCATCTTCTACAAGGAACAGAGTTTTTAAGAGCCAGGAGGTACATAGTACCTGAAGCACCCACCACTCTCAAAGGATGGGTTGTGATATTAACCCTGATTAGGTGCGACGGGTCGAGCACGACCCAAGGAGTGTTTAAAAAAACATGTTTTTTCCCATAAATCATCGTCTATCTTGAATCTGGGTGTGACCGACCTGCAAGAGGCTAGCAGAACACACACTACAATCATGTCAAAACCTGCGTTTGCCTTGCCTTTGTATTTTCCCCTTTTCTGAGTACTAATTGTTTGTTTTGAACAAGTGTGGGATACAAAGGCAAAGTTATCAAGTAGTGATTTCCTGTCTAACACTGTTGACACGGATAGTTTTGTATTGTTGGAAACTGTAGGTAGATGGTGTGTGTACATTATGGATGCCATTGGATGTGGCTGAGATGTCTTATATTGCCATTTGGTCCAATTTCCTTAGAATGCCAATTTCTCAGTTTTTGCATTTTTTAAAAATTTATTTATTTTTTTTTTTTTTTTATTTAATTTTTTTTTTTTTTTTGCATTTCTCATCAACAACGGCCAGCAGGCAGTATTCTCTGGGCATGGATGTCATCAACTTACTTCTAATGGAATTAGAAAGTGACGTTGATGATAATTTAGAGGAGTGACACCTCTATGGCAAAGTTGTGTAACGAAGGGTGGGAGGCAAGGAGATGACCTTAAAATGATTACGAGACAAGAGGGGGAGAGAGGGGGTGGGAAGTAGTGGGTCTGTGCCTTTTCTGGTCACAGATTACATCAGATTATGCCAATAAATCATCGACACACTGTAGAGTGAAGAGGAGAGAGATTAGAGATGAGGGAGAAATGACGAGAGAGAGAGAGAGAGAGAGAGAGAGAGAGAGAGAGAGAGAGAGTAACATTTCTGATATGACAGTACTAAATTAGATGTTAGTGCAGATCTTTTTACATAATTCAATTCTAGGATAATACGAGTGTATTCTATAAAAAAATTAGCCATTTCCTATTTCATTTAGGTACCCAAAAAATTTGTGAAATTTTGAAAATTTTTTGACCAAAAAACTTACCCTTTTTTTTTTCTTTTTTCTGATTTTGACCTCTACGGGTCTGACATCTTTTCAGGTAATCACATACTGTAAATAGTAGTTTTAGGAAGGATTCCCTCAATTCTTGTGTGTAAATAGCGTATTTTGTATTTTTTGTAAATATTTTAGCAGAATATTGTTTGACAGAGAGAGAGAATAATATTTCTGATATAACAGTAAATTACATCTTAGTGCAGATCTTTTTATATAATTCTGTTCTAGGATAATATGACTTTATTCTATAAAAAAAAAATTAGCCACTTCCTATTTCATTTAAGTACCAAAATATTGTGAAATTTTGACTTTATTTTTTGGCCAAAAAAAAATTAACCTTTTTTTCTCTTTTCAGATTTTCACCTCTATGGGTCCGACACCTTTTCTGGGAGTCACATATTGTAAATAGTAATTTTAGGTAGGATTCCCTACATTTTTGTGTGTATATAGCATATTTTGTATTTTTTAAAAATATTTTCATAAATTATTTTTTGTATATACTTATTAATATACAGTAGTACCTCGAGATACGAAAGGCTCAACTTACGAAAAATCCAAGTTACGAAAGCAAAGACGAAAAATTTTACTGCTCTACATACGAAAAGTTTTCAAGATACGAAAGGTTTCTGAAAGTCCGAGATTCGCCCCATAACAATTTTGAAACTCGCGCCGCACACCGCCATCTTAGTTATCGTAGACTCGCCACCATCCTCCTGCTCTCCCATTGGTTCCTGATGCTAGCCAAGCCATGAGATCCTTCTCTCTAATTGGACAGCATCCCTCCCATCATGCATCTTCTATACATACGTACTACGTGTTGGCATGCTTTAGCTCGGCCACTTCGCACCCGAAACTTTACCGTACGCATTCGGCATTCGTTCGCTCCAACGATTTCGTTTAGTAACGTAAATTCGTTAGTGATTTCGTTGCAGTACATATTATAGTGTTGTGCGAAGACTGTATTATTACGTATTTGTGTAACTTTACGTAAATTAACGTAGTCATGGGTCCCAAGAAAGTTGAAATTCACGGAAAGAAGCGCATGCTGTCTCTGGAGACAAAGATGGAGATCATAAAGAAGTACGAAGCTGGTATGAGATTGAGTGTGATCGCAAAGGAATACGGCCATAATCCGTCGACAATAGGCCATCCTTAAACAGAAGGATGCCATCAAAGCAACTACGACCATCGAAGGGCATGCACTATTTTTGTCCAGCAAGAGCCATGTGCACGACGAGATGGAACGGCTGCTCCTCGTCTAGATAAAAGACAAAGAAATCGCTGGCGATACAGTAACGGAGACGGCAATCGCTCACAAGGCCAGTGCTATTTTCGGAGATTTGATTGCGCAGGCGGAAGACGACGGAGGGGAAGGGACTTCAATGCAAACCCCAGAGTTCAAGGCTTCGCATGGCTGGTTCGAGAAATTCCGTAAACGGACTGGCATCCATTCGGTGGTGCGTCATGGGGAGGCTGCCAGCTCGGACACGAAAGCGGCCGAAGCATTTAAGAAGACTTTCGACGAGATGATGACCAAGGAAGGCTACAGTTCTCAGCAGGTTTTCAACTGTGATTGAGACTGGCCCCTTTTTGGAAAAAAATTGCCTCGTCGGACGTACATCACGGAGGAAGAGGAAGCTACCCGGGCCGGGCATAAGCCTATGAAAAGACATGCTTACGCTCGCACTTTGTTCGAACACCAGTGGGGATTGCAAGGTGAAGCCCCTACTGGTGTATCACTCCGAGACTCCTCGAGCCTTCAAGGCCCCAAACAAAGTGTTGAAGGAGAAGCTTCCAGTGATGTGGAGGGCTGATGCAAAAGCTGGGTAACGAGGCTTTTGTTCACCGAGTGGGTAAATCTGTGTTTTCGGCCCGACTGTGAAGAGTTTTTTCGCAAGAGAAGCGCCTCCCCCTGAAATGTCTGCTGGTGTTGGACAATGCCCTCCCCTCCCCACCCTACCCTTCTTGGGCCTCGAGGAAGATATCCTAGCGGAGTATTCCTTCGTTAAGATTCTTTTTCTTCCGCCCAACACCACCCCTCTCCTCCAGCCCATGGACCAGCAAGTGATAGCGAACTTTAAGAAGCTGTACACGAAACATCTTTTCAAAAGATGTTTCGACATCACCGATACCACAAACCTCACCTTGCATGAATTTTGGAAGGAGCATTTTGACATCGTCATATGCATCCAACTCATTGACCAAGCTTGGCAGGAGGTTTTGAGGCGAACCTTGAATTCCTCGTGGAGGAAACTCTGGCCTGATGCCGTATCCGACCGAGACTTCGAGGGATTCGACGTGGGCGAAGCTGGTGCTGCTGAGTCCGAAACAGTTGACGATCCCAAAACTGTTTCCCAACCAGATCTTGACGAGATCGTTGCACTCGGCAAGTCCATGGGGCTGGTTGTCGACGAGGACGACATCAACGACCTTCTCGAGGAGCACCAAGAGGAGCTTACGACGCATGACCTGAAGGAGTTGGAGGCCATGCAACATAACGTCGTTCAAGAGGAGTTCTCCAGCAGCGGCGATGAAGAGGAGGAGCCTATGACAACGGCAGAAATTAAGGAGGTCTTAGCCGCTTTTCATAAAGTGCGATCGTTCATAAAAAAAAGACACCCCGAAAAGGCTCACACAGGTCGTATGCTTGCGCAGTTCGATGACGTTTGCCCGAGTCGTTTCAGGAACATTGTCAAAAGCAGGCAGAAGCAATCTTCCTTGGATAGTTATTTTTTAAAGAGGCCTTCAGCATTAGCAGGACTAAGCAAAAAGGAAGAACCAGGTGATAAAAAACAGAAAGTTGAAAGCAAAAAGGAAGAACCAAGTGATGAAAAATGATATTGTTATGATACAATAAAGTTTCATACATACTTACCTGGCAGATATATACGATTATGGCCCACCCAGCCTCACCGCAGGAGACAGGTGGAAGAGAAAATCTGTCCTTAGAAGGTAATAGTTCCTATTCCTGCCACCCAGCGGCAGGCCGGTAGATCACCTGACCTACCTACCTGTAGCGTGTGCCGTGAAATTCGAATTTCTATCGGGGACGACGGGAGTCTATAGCTTAAGTATATATCTGCCAGGTAAGTATGTATGAAACTTTATTGTATCATAACAATATCATTTTCATACATTCAACTTACCTGTCAGATATATACTTAGCTGATTGGCACCCCTCGGTGGAGGGCAAGAGACAGCTATTTACTGATTAGACAGGTAAACAACATACGTTGTAGGTAATAAATAAATAAAACCTTGGTTCCTATGTGTTTCGACGAAGGGTCGACTTCCTAGCTATTGCTAGTAGTCTGCTTTGTCTCAAGAGCCTCAGCGAGGATGTGACCTATGGCTAAGAGTTTTTGTAGATCTGTCAATGGGGTCTTATCCACTTACTTGACAAAATCTAGTGGGCATTTGTCAATGGGGTCTTATCCACTTACATGACAACACACCTATGCCTACTAGCATAATTAAGGAACACAACACCGATCCCGATCACCTGATCCTAACACGAGGGTTTGCGCTTAATTTGAAAAGAGCTATCCCCAAACTCATTTCAAATAACCCAAAGAAAATAGTATACTTAAGTTAAAATAAAATTTTTTAACTCACTAGTTAAGGATCAGTGTCGGCTCCCTATCCCAGCAACGTATCCGTAGACACGTAACCAAGAGAGAAGGATCTCTCATAGGTCAACTTGACCTCCTTCGTGCAAAGAGAAGACAACACAGAGTTGCATCTGCCGTAAATTACAGCTAATATGTCTCTCACGACATATGGTTATGGAAAGAACAAGAATTGTTAAAAGCTTGCACTTCAAGCGCTTTTAATTCTCAGCTGTTTGAAGGAATCATCAAGTTACTTAAGAAGTGCTTTAGAGATCACACTGTTCCAAAGAAGACCAGGGCTTTCTTTGAAATTGATCTCTTCTGGATGAAGCCTAGAGCCTGGCTTGTGCCTGGCTGGCGCCTCGCGCCTGTCTGACGCCTCGCTCTTGGCTGGCGCATGTTGCTTGCCTGGCGCCTCGCGCCTGGCTAGCGCCTTGCGCCTGCCTGGAGCCTGGCTGACTTCTCCCCACTTGCTGGAGCTCCAAGCTTGTTAAGAGTCTCGAGGAAACTGGCGATGCCCACATTGGACACTTTTTTCCGAATTTATTTGCCTCTAGCGCATCTGCACCAGTTGGAGGCACGTCCTTCTCCTCATCAGACAATGACAGTGTTTATTTGGACTGTCTTCCTCTGGCGTCTTTACGCCTGTTCTGGTATTTTGGCGCCTGATTGGCGCTACATTGTCCGAAAGTCCTGAACATCCGCAATCGTTTATCAGGAGACTGGAGAAGGGTGGAAGAAATTCTTTCACTTTGAGCTTTTGGTCTCCGGTAAGGGGAGGTGATTGTAATCAGCTACATCCAGTAGACGATAGGATATCTAACCGTACGAGAGATAAGTCTTCCTCCGAGGAGGGTCCTTGAATACTTCCGTTGCTCACGAGATCTCTTCTTACATGTTGAAGGGGTGTCTCGTTGCAGAATCTTCCCTATCCTTGCCCGAAGGAAGGGAAGAAGCCTGGAAGTCGAAGGAGACTCCGAGCTGAAATTGGGAGTACTCCTGATTTCTAGCTCTTTATTGTATCCCTCTGAACACCTTCTGGGAAGCATTTCGAGCCGTCATCGTATACCAAAGACTCTGTAGGCAAACGTTTGAACCATTCTACTGTAGATGAAAATGTAAGTACTCTGCCTGGACAACGAAACCTCTATCTGAAAACATTGAATCAGGAATAGGGGGTTTCAGTTCTTTTGCCAGACATACTATGCTGGCAAGAACCCATTGTCTAGTCACTTGTCTTCTTGGTCGTTTAGGACCCAGAGAAACAAAGAATTCCCTCATAAAAATTTCTCAAAGAAGTTTGATGAGGAGCAGTTCCATCTTGTCGGAACATGGAATCTGTGGCCACAAAAAAGATCCCATTAGAAGTACATGATATCCTACTCTTGTCATATTGAGGTATCGTATAAGATCCCGAAGATCTTAATCCTCTGCTATCTCCAATTCCCTTTGTAGAGACAGAGTATAGCCTTTTACTGCGTTCTTTGATAGCAGATATATACAAAGGTGATTCTTCCCTCTGAAAGGGAAGAAAAAATCGCTATGTGGTTCACAGAGGTATCGGAAGAGGACAGTTTCCTCATTCCCACTAGCACGATCTGCAGCAATTCTATGTCTAGGCCATGACTATTGTCATCTACCTTGAAAAATCCTCTCATTTATGTCCACTTCTGGTCAGTCTGCATGCAGACAGACTCAGAGTGGAGAGGTTGTTAAGGTCCATTTAATAATAGATGCTGATAGAATATCCAGACTCTCTTGGAAAAGACTTCCAAAAACATGCTGTGAGAAGAACGTGACCTCTGTGAATCCAACCTCTCTGAGGCCAAAATGAGGCATAAAGTATTATCCTCTCTTTCTTTGATGCCCTTTATCTTAAATTCTGTAAAGAATTTATATTTATATTTAGGGGAAAAAAAAGACTAAAGTATATTCCCCTTTCTATAAAATAAAGATGGCGTATATTGCTACCTCTCTTGGTTCGAGGAAAAGGAAGCATTCTATAGGAAGCCTGTTCGTCTTCTACCTTGCTAAGAGATCTATGAAGAAGACTTTCCGCAGGTTCTCACAACTCTTTCCAATAAATGTTAGACATACGTTAACAGTTATTATCGTCGATCGAGAAGGTTCTCACGGACATGCAAAATCTTGCATCGAACCTCTTAAGGATCGTTATGTTCCCTGTCTGTTTTCCAAATAGGTTCTCTTTTTTAATGCGAAGAGGAGCGAAAAAAGAGATTCTCGATGCTCTTTGCGATATGAGAGAGTCGTGGAATTGGCCTAAGTGATAAAAAGGGTAACGAAATCAGGAACGATTCTTGCCGTTACCGAGCCTGCTGTCCGAGAGGCTACTGGATTCTTAGGTTAATAACTTGCTAAAACGAGAAAATATCTTGGATGGTGCTCTTGCCCATTGCACCAGGCTGGCGCTTCTGGCGCATTGCGCCAGGTTGGCACTTCTAGCGCTTTGCGCCAGGCTGGCGCTTTCTTCTAATTCTCTTTATGTTATGTGCCAGAACATCTGTGCCTTTATGGTACCCGACCTCCTTTCACATGTTAATTCCGTTCTTAGTAGGAAAAAACTCTTATATACGAAGTATAGTCCATTCAGGGAAACCATTTCTGCCACGAAGAGAATGTTTCCCATCCCACTCATCCATCTTCTCTTGAGCAATATCCGATTCTAAAAAGGTTGTGTGCGTTTCTCGAAAGACTTGACCATACCGTAGTCTTGAAGTGAATTCTCTACTACATCCATCTTCTCACTAAGCATGTATTCTAATAAGCCATGCTTTCGTTCGCATGAGAGCATTATATAATATAATGTTCTACTGCGTTAGAATCCTTTAATAATGTTACCTACGGTAAACAGCATTGAAAGGTTATAATATCTTTCTTATTGAAAGCTTCTTAGCAAAAGGTAGACAATATTTTATTTGTGTTACCTTAACTATCTCCTCTATTCGAGACTAAGTCCATGATTGTAGGGGGAATATACGGTTAACCATTCGATCCCGTTGGAGAGAGAGATGTAAACGACTACTCATGACCGAGAACCGGATGGTACTGTATTGGCCTTAGAATGACAGCCTGGCAGTCTCGCTCGCTGCCTGACTGCATTCATCATGAGTTGCCAGTTACTTCATTCAATGAAGGAATATAATAAAATTATTCTCGAGCCTAAGGAAGCTCTTAATAATGCAAATTTAAGCCAAACAACCTTTGTTAAATACCGAAGCTGAGTAGGTATTGTCGTAACAAACCTTTTAAGTGAAGTCCTTACCAGGAAAAAACCTGTAAGGATATAGATAATTCCATAGCGAACCACAAAGGCAACTCTGGTATGGGTATATGACTTGTCATTCAGTTGTCGTATACAGCAAGTCTTGCTACTACATTCTTTCCTCTCCAATTCAGAGAGAGAATGGAAATCTTGCCCTCTTCGTTCTTTTCGTCAATAAACACGAATTAGTATTAGTCGAAAGAGATCGCAATGAAAACTCTAGGATCGAAGAGAATCCCTCAAATTTTTATTCTCTTGGATATAAGGCCGTATTCTATGCCTCTATTATTTGGAAGAGCCTCTAATCAATGAATGAGAGCTCGTACGAATCTTGTTTAATTTGCAAACGATCCTGAGAAAAAACTCCATCATCATCTAAGTCCTCCTGACAAGAATGACGGCCGCCTGCGCGACATATTGCTTTCTTCTCAGGAGACAGCTGTGCTTGCGGCAGATTTCCACCAGAAACGGATATATCGTGAACAGGACGACGGCCGCCTGTGCGGCACCTTTCGTCTCTGTCCAGAGAAATCCGCTCCTGGTCCAAATCATAAAGATATGCTTCCTGGTTGATTTCTCCGTATGATTCTTTTGAGGAAGATCTTGGCGCTTGGTGCTTAACTGTTGCCAAAAGTCTGGTTTGTTCAATGCGCTTGGACGTATCTGTCCGTCTCGGACCGTGTCGTCTGTCCGAGCTGTCCACCTATGGAACTTGGCGCTTGGCTGGTGTCATTCCAGTACGACACTTCTGCCTGTCCGTCTTGTCCGCTTCTGGCGCCTGTCGCCCAGACGGAGTTGCCTGCGCACGACGTTTTGTCCAATCCAGGCTGTCCGCAATCGGCACGAGTCGCTTGGACATAGTTGTCCGCATAGGACATATCCGCCTGTCCGGGCTGTCCGCGTCTGGCGAATGGTGTCTGGTTGGCGTCGTCCGCGTAGGACACTTTTTCCTGTCCGAGTAGTCCAATTCTGGCGCCGAGCGCCTGGGTGGTTCTGTCCGACTCGGACACTCTTCGTCATTGTCCGTATGTTGCGTCTCAATCCTATGAGTTTTCGTCCTTCTTTCTTTATTCCTCTCTGTACTCGTACGAGGAGTAGAGGAGGTAAGGCTGGAGTCCGGAACGCCCGTAGGACGAGATCTCTTAACAGGAAGAAAATAGTCTTTTCTCCTCGGAAGGTCTTTTCTCAATACTCCTACTAAAGAGGAAATTTGTTCCTGCATTTTAAGTAGGAAGTCCGTCGCGGTTTCTTCCTTTTCTTTGCCATGAATAGGACAATGCGCTCTGGAAGGCGTAGGAGATCGAGATATTGTCCTCTTGGCTCTTTTCCTCTCGTAGGGAGAATCGTCCGGGAAACGTTCCGGGCTCGAGTCCAACGTCGGAGCTTTCCAACTCCTCTTGATCGGACGCGACAGTTCGTCGGAAGTCCATCCACTTCTTCGAGGAGACGAATCGGAAGACAAAAAGCACTCTTTTAGGATGCCCTTCCAATGGCGATCCTTGGCAGTCTGGGACGCTACAGATTCTGCCAAGGGGACGCCTGACCGGTGGGGATTCTCCGTAACCTCCGTACGACTGTCGACATTCCTTCTCCTCTGGGCCTGGAGCTTGGAAGAGGTCTAGGTCTGGGAGCGAGACAGAGCCGATCGGAACGCACCCTCCACTATTTTAGGACGCCTTTCCAATGGCAAACTTGGCAGTCTGGGACGTTCTACAGAGTCTGCCGAGGGGACGCCTGATCGGTGGGGATTCTCAGTAACCTCCGTACGACTGTCGACATTCCTTCTCCTCTGGGCCTGGGAGCGAGACAGAGCCGATCAGACGCACCCTCCACTTCAATGGCGAACACTATCTTCACTTCTTACCTTTTAAGAGCTCGCTTTTGAGCTACATCCATTATCTTCAAATTTGCATATATAAATTTGTAGTTTCTGTGGAGTAAGAAGGTGATGAGGATACAACAACTACTAGTACTGCTAATACTCTAACTGCTCGTTAGCACAAACGCTATTAAAGCTTATAAAGTAAGCGTATCTAGTTATATGCTTTTCTGACTTCCAAAAGTAGGAAATTAGAGTTTAATATTTCCTCAATAAAGTTGTAACCTTTATTACATGTAATAATGAATAAATATTAATAATTCCCTTTATTGCAAACTATGTGAGTGTCTACCGATAATTTCGGTAGTTTCAATTAGTATTTTCTTCGAAATTTCGAAGCGAAATTCATTAAAAAGTTAATAAAAGCGTATGCCGAACCAAAGACACAGTACTTCCCTGCAAAAGACAGCCCAGAAGATCGATGGCGATGAAACACGAAAATCAAATCAGGAGGAACCGTAAACGTATGTTTACAATCCAAACGATAGAGAAAATCTGTCCTTAGAAAGTAATAGTTCCTATTCCTGCCACCCAGCGGCAGGCTGGTAGATCACCTGACCTACCTACCTGTAGCGTGTGCCGCGAAATTCGAATTTCTATCGGGGACGACGGAGTCTATAGCTAAGTATATATCTGACAGGTAAGTTGAATGTATGAAAACAGAACGTTAAAAAAAAAAAAAAAAAAAAAAAAAATTTACGTAATTTTTAGATTTTTGTAAGTTAAGTGTTACAGTTTTGTTAATGTTTTTCGTAAATTTTATTTTTATAGTTTTCCTTAAATTTTTTATGTGTTTTCGTAAAGTTAAGTATATGTACATACGTACGTTATCTGCCGTTTGTCCTCCTCCTCCTCCTCTGCCGCCACTTTCAGAGATAGTCTTACTCGAAAGGTAAGCTTCGACATTTTACGTTACAGTAATAATATTTCTTGTACACTAATTATACACTTTATTTACAGGTTTGGATTTTTATTCTTAATTTAGGTATTGAATGGTCCAAATTGTTGTAGTATTTCATTGTTTATAGGTCAATTTAGCTTTATTATAAAATTTAATGGGGTGTTTTTGGAGGGCTTGGAACGGATTAGCCATTTTACATGTAAAATGTGTTCCAAGATACGAAAAACTCATTATACGAAGGCCGCCTCAGAACGGATTAATTTCGTATCTCGAGGTACTACTGTATTTGTAATAAATATTTAATTTGTAGATAGGTATGATTTATCTTCTCAGTAGTGTTCGGCAATGGTGAAATTGATTTTAGAAATTAAAATGTACAGCATAGCTAAAGTTTTTGAATTTTCACAAATTTTTCTGGATGCTCGGGTCGAGCTTGACCCCACGCACCTTTAAAGGGGTACCAAAATAGCGAAATCTATCCAGGGTTAAATATTTCAGTGTAGATGACAGTGTTTCTGGTTGTTTTTTTATATTGGTACTGCTAGCTATTGGGTAACTCCTTAGCTGCACAACTTCCACTGATGCTTTGGTAGCCATCAGAGTACTCCATCACTACAAAGCTCCCACTTAAGTAGAGGTGACCCTTGGCTTTACTGGCATGCCACTAAAGGTCAAGTTGACCAACAACCAGTTACAGTTTTATACTACAGGCTATCTTAACTGACAAGCATTGTATTCAATGCTAGCAACTTTTCTATTTCAAATTCATTACGACTTAATTTTTTTGGAGTAGAATAGTATGTCCATGTATCCCACCTCCTGTGATTATGGGACTCAGCTATGTAATTACTTGGTAAGTTACTTATATAAAAATGACATTTTTATAATAAAGTTTCATATGTATATATACTTACCAAGTAATTACAAAATAAGTTCCCACCCTCCTCCCCTCTGATGGACATAAAGACACAAAATGAAGGAGGATTGTCTGTTGGTGGAATGGGGTGTTATCTACATAAACTAAATTGAAGTGCTACCAACGAAATTTTGAATATGAGCTGCCGTATTAGTGAACACTATAGCTATATATGTAATTACTTGGTAAGTATATATATAAAACTTTATTTTCTTATGAAAATTGCCAAAAACTTCATGAAGTCCATAAAGTTAGGGCATTCAGAATTCTTGAGGAAGCTGACACAGTCCGAGTTTGTACCACCTGAGTCAACTTTGGGTTGGGAATCCGTCCGGGACGGAGTTTCAACTCTAGTAGAAGAGGAAACCAATTGCTCTTTGGCCAGTTGGGTGCTACCAGTGCTATCCGCCCTTTGAAAGATCTGAGTTTGTGTAGAACTTTCATCAAAAGATTTATTAGCAGAAATAGGTAAATCTTCTGCCAATTGTTCCAGTCTATGGACATCGCATCTGTGGCGTGAGCCAGAGGATCCAAATTGGGAGCCACATAACATGGAAGTTTGTGGTTGGACTCCGTGGCGAACAGGTCTACCCGAAGGCCCAGTATTTGTAGGCAAATCCAATTGAATGACTTTGTGTCCAAGGACCACTCCGATTCCAGTGGAGTTGTCCTGGACAGTGAATCCGCAATGACATTCCGTACTGCTGACAGGTTCCAATGATGTTTCATTGCCAACGACAAGATTGCTATCATCACGTGATTTATGTGGCTCGACTTGGAGCCTCCTCTGTTTAGGCAGTGAACTATCACTGCACTGTCCAAGACTAGTCTGATTTGAATATTCCTGGCCGGAGCTAGTCGTTTCAGGGTCAGGAAAATGGCCATTGCTTCTAGGATGTTGATATGGAACTGGCGGAATACTGTCGACCACGTTCCTTGAACCTTTTTGTACTGAGAATAGCCCCCCCTTCCGCTCAGAGAGGCGTCCGTGTGGACTAATAGAGACGGCGGGGGAAATTGGAGCGGTACCGACTTAGAAAGACTCTTGACTGTCATCCATGGACGAAGTCTTTTCCTTAGTATCAGCGGAATCAAGGAGATTTTGTCTCTGAGTCTGCTGTTGGCTCTTCTCTGCCATACCCGATTGATGTCCTTCAGTCTGGCTTTCAACAAAAGATCTGTTATTGAAGCAAACTGAAGTGAACCTAAGACTCTTTCTTGGGTACGACGAGAACCCTGTCTATTCTTGAGAAATTGTCTCATAGCTTTCGCTATCTCTTTGCACTTGGTTGGCGGAAGAGATAGTTTGTGTGCGGTTAGACCCCATTGAATTCCTAACCATTGAAAGAGAGACGCCGGAATGAGACGGACACCTCTTGTTTATCTGGAATCCCAGATACTCTAGAAATTTTATTACTTTGGCTGTTGCACTGCAACATTCCTTGTCGTTGGGTGCCCAAATGAGCCATTCGTCTAGGTAAGCTACTAGCGTAACCCCCTGAGCTCTTAGTTCCTGAACTACTGTCTCTCCTAGTTTAGTGAATATTCTGGGCGCTATATTGAGCCTGAATGGCATGACTCTGAATGAGTAAGCCTGTCTTCCTAGTTTGAAGCCTAGGTAGGGAAAAAAGATTCTCGCTATCGGGATGTGATAATAAGCGTCTGTAAGATCGATAGTGGTGGTGACGACCCCATGAAGAAGTAAGGTCCGCACCTGCGAGACGGTTAGCATGCGGAACTTGTTGCATTGAATGTATGAGTTGAGACGGGACAAGCCCAGAATCACTTAATTTGTCCGTGTCCTTCTTTGGCAAGGTGAACAAACGTCCTTGAAATTTCAGGTGTCTGACTTCCTTTATTGCCTTCTTTTGAAGAAAGTCTTTGGCATAGTCTAGAAGGTCTGTCGTTGCAATTTGGTGAAATCTGACTGGTGGAGGAGGCCCTTTTATCCATCTCCACCCCAGACCTTTTGATACGATACTGTGGGCCCACGGACTGAAGGTCTAATGGTCCCGGAAGAGGTACAGTCTCCCACCTACCTGGAGAGGCTCATAGATTGGATGAGGTCTTACTTCCTCTGGCTCCTCTGGAACCTCTGCCCCTGGAGGGAGCTCTGGAACCAGCTCTGTGCCGGTAAGCACCTCTTGCTCTGCTTCCCCTTGCATGTCGGTTATAGCCTCAAAACGCCCCTTGCGCTTCAAATGAAGCGTTGAAGGCCGGGGACGTCACGAAAGTAGCCAAACTCGAGGACTGCTGAGTTGGCTGACTCTGCAGCAACACCAATTGTTGTTGTGGTCGTGCCTTAGAGGTCGAAGGTTGACCAATCTGGGAGACGGGAACTGCCTGAATCACCGTCTGTGTCTGAGGGGCCTGGAAGGGCTGATACTTCCTGACCCTCTTCCTACCTTTGGGCTGCAGTCCGGAGGTCTCATAGAACTTCCTTTTGGAGGGAAGACCCCAGCGGACACGAAGGTTCTGATTAGCCCTAGCAGCCTCACTGATGATGCTGTTAACTACGTCTTCAGGAAGGAGGTTAGGTCCCCGGATTGCTGCTTTAATGAGCTTATTAGGCTCGTGTCTAATGGAAGCATCGGCAAAGACATGCTTCCTGCAGTTCCACCTAGCAACCACAAAGTCATAAAGGTCACACTTAAAAGTCTGTAAAAGTGACTTTGTTAGAACCCGGAATAGAGATTCCTCAGAGTAGACAAAAGCCGTCAACTCTGATGTAGTAATAGAGTTGATCGACCTACTCAGTCTACACCTGGACTCAAATTCTGCCTTTACCATGGCATCCAGGATTCTGGGTAGTCGTTCACTATACTGAGTGGAAGCACACTCCGGATCGAGTTTGCCCACTGTGAACGTTTCTGGAGCGCCCACCCAGCACTCCAGATCTCCGGGAAAGAGCAGAGAGGTAGGCTCTGTCTCTCGAAGCTGAGGCATCGGCTTCTCCTCCATTCCGGCCTGCAGAGTTAACTCTGCGATCTTAAGACATGCAAGAGGTCGGGATGTTATCCCCCACCACGAACATGGTGTAGCAACCCTTGTGTGGCGTCAGTCCGGTGTTGACGCACTCCCATTCTGAAAGGGTGCGGACCCATGCCGACTGTGCCTGGTCCCTAGGATAAATTACAGTTTCCTTTGGGACCCTGTCTACCCTGACTAATGCTTCCTCAGCTAACCGAGTGAAGCCTGGGAAGGGAAACTGGAGGTCTGCCGGGAAGACGTAATCTACCACGGAACGGGTTCCACAGCCTTCAATTGTCAGCATGCCATCCGAAAAGGGAGCATGCAGAGCCAACCACCATGGGTTGCTGTTCTCGAATGGCAGAAGCTTAGAAGCGTCCGGCACAACGAAGGACTGCTGTGTGTCTCCGGACTGCGTAAGTCCAGCCAGCAAACTCTCCTGGACTTGTAGTCTCTGAGCCAGAGACAGGATGGACTGACCCAATGTCTCCAAGCTCGAAGCGAGCTGAGAAGACATCGACTGCAACCTCGAGTCCACAATATTGCCCATCTTCTCCATTAGAAGATTAGCGAAGGCATCAGGATCGAAGCCGGACTCCGTAGGTCTGGCTTTAGATACCTTAGCTCTCGACCCCTTAGGCAGGGGAGTAGCTTTAGCCGAGGAAGCCATAGGCATGGGAGACAATGACGACCTGGCGGAACTCGCCGGAGCAGGTTTAGTTGGTCTGGTAGTCCTAGGCAGAGTCTTCTTTTTCAGGGCTTTCACCTTGGGGATCACGGAACCAGACCTGTCCCCAAGGTTCATGGACTTTGAGAAGCCCTGAAAAGAAGAGGAAGAAGACGGAGTTGGGCTGAAAGAAAGTTATTTCTTTTTAGCAGATCGAGATTTAAAACTACCGGCCTCACTTACTTCCCTACCTTCTTCCTGCGTGTTGACGGTCATGGGTTCATGAAGGATACTGATGGCCGCCACCTCTTCCACCACCTCCTCGCACAAGGTTTCTTGGTCTTCCGGAGGGGCCTGGTGTGATGGTAATTGCTTTATAGCAAAGGAAGTTAAAGGAAAGGATACCGCATTTTCTAGAAATTCGGCAGCAAGGAGGCGTTAGCGCAACGTGTTGGAGGTGCCTGTTATCATGATGGTTCTAGAATCGGCAGGAGTGTTGTGGATCTCGTCAGGACGTGAGAAACGCCGCGATTTCTGATGCAATACCTCGTCTAGATTCATCTAAGAAATTCTAGCAATCTCGGGAACCTGTGACGCTCGCCGTAAGCCCCGCCCCCGGGATGCCGTATAAATACAACGGAGGAAGTAGGAGCAAACAGTGATCGTAAAAGAGAGAGATCACCAGTTAGTAAGAGCCACAGATCAGATTATCAGTGAGAGATCAGCAGCAGTGATCGTCAGAGAGAGACTAGAGAAGAAGGAACCGACGAAGTATCAATCAAAAGAAGAGTTGTTTGAGAGTTGGTCTAAACGTCTTCAGGAGTGGACGACCAATTTGTCTCTACATTGAGCAGACTTCGGAGAAGAAAAGGGGGGAGTTCCTGCCTTACAAATAGACTATTTTCTACAATACGGAGTCAAGAGGACGTCTGCAATTGCCGCTCTACTTTTATGAAGCCATAGCCTTGAATTACCAAATTGACTAGCAAGTACTATTTGAATTGCCTCACTGTTCCCCCAGTTCCTGCAGTGTAAGATTCTATCTTTTTATGTAAATAGGAGATACCATTCTGCATTTACCTTTGTTAGTAAGCTTGTACATAAACCTTTGTTGCGTTAGTGTTTCTTTCTATATTTGTATCCCCAGTTTCAACTGTTTGTGTTGATATATATTTTTTATTTATTATTATTTCATATCGAACCTGAAGTGGACTTCTCTCAGAAGTAACATTGTGTCGACCCTTTCCAGGATATTTCAACACCGTAACATTGTCTCTGAGATCTCAGAGTCCGTAACATTGTGGCGACCTTGCTTAGGCTATCAACACTTTAACAGTTTGAAACGGAGAATATAGAAAGAATCAGAATGGGTGAGATGGTGAAAGGGTTTATTGAGTTGGGTAAGCTACTAGGTCTAGGGGGGAATGATCTCCAAGAGTATGTTGAGAAGAAAGGAAGAGAAAAGTATGAGAGAGAAGTAATGAAAATCCAGCAAAAGAGAGAAGTAATGAAGATGCAGCAAGAGAGAGAAGCAATGAAAATGCAGCGCGAGAGAGAAGTGATGAAAATGCAGCGCGAGAGAGAAATGTTGGTAATGCAGCAGGAAGAAAGAGAAAAAGTACTTATGCATGAGTTGGAAATTGCTCGGTTAAGGGAAAGTACTCGTAACAGTTGGACAGGCGAAAACGAAAACGAAACTGAAAGGTTAAGTATCAGTTCAGTGCTAATATTAGTACCAAAGTTTGATGAGGAAGATGTTACGACATATTTCATGTGTTTTGAGAAGTTAATGGAACAAGTAGGTTCTCCTAAAGAAACGTGGACTTTATATTTGCAGTCAGTTTTGCAACTATACAGTGTATAGTTGCATGTCTACGGAGGAATGCGATAATTACGATATCGTGAAAGAAACTGTTCTTAGCGCATATAGGCTAGTACCGGAGGCATACCATAAGAAATTTAGAAATTTGAGAAAGGATGAAAATATTACGTATGTAGAATACGGTAAGAAGTTAGAAAGGCTGTTTTTTGATTGGTTAACTTCTGCTAAGGTTGAGGATTTTGATAGTTTGAAGAACTTAGTGTTGTTAGAAAACTTCAAAGATAACGTATCCCCTGAGATTAAACTTTATATAGAGGATAGGCGAGAAGTATCTTTTGCAGGGGCAACTAGGCTAGCTGACGAATATAGTCTAACTCATAATTTGAGTGTTAGTAAGAAACCAAATGATCCTTCGTCTAGTAGAGTACAAAGCAGTAAAGGTTTCAGTCCTAGTAATAGCAATGTGAGTAGATGTGACTATTCCTGTTATACATGCGGAAAACCTGGTCATACGTCTAAGGTTTGTAAGAGTAAACTGGCATCTAGTGGCTCAGAATTAACTTGTTTCCGATGTAATGGGAAAGGGCATTTAGCGAGAAATTGTGCAGCAGAAAGGAAGGACGGTAAGAAACCAGTATCTCTAGTTAACCTTTCGTCAAGTAGGAATTATGTGATGAGAAAAACTAGGAAAGTTTGGTGAATTTCTGTTGGAAGGCGTAGTTTCCTCTCTTGGAGGAGTAGATTCGAGAGAAGTAGCCTTGCTTCGAGACACAGGATCTGCTGTCTCACTGATCAGAAGTGAGTGTGTGCCGAACAGGACAGAAATCAATATGGAAGAGAAAGTCATGTTAGGTGGATTTCCTAACACTTGTGTTCTTTGTCCTTTGTTGAAGTTGAATTCAGAAAGTCAGGTAGTGTCAGGAGAAGTAAAACTTGCAGTTGTGGACAGTTTGCCCGTTGAAGGCGTTGACATTATTGTCGGTAACGACTTAGCTTTATCCAAGAATGTGAATCCTATTGTGAGGAATATTCCAGTGCCTGAAAGGGTAGTAACTATGTCGGGTTTAGATACAGACGTAGACTATGGTCATAATTTGTTCGTGGATTCGAACGAGAGTGAGTTTGTGGATTCAAACGTAAGTTCGTGGATTTGAACGTGAGTGAGTTCGTGGATTCGAATGAGTGTGATAGATGTAGCGAGGTTGATCTTGGCATGAGTGTGGCCGAGAGACCTAACTCTATCATTGACAGTGATAGCCAAAGGAAAGGCGAAGCTGTCGAGAGTAACGTTGTAAATGTACCTGTTTCTAGTCCTAGTTACGGTGATGAATTAGGCTCTAATGTTTTGGATAAGGATGAGCTAGTCAAGTTGCAGAGAGAGGATGAGACACTAACCCGAATTTTTGAATGTGAGCTGGATGATGATCTCAAGGATGTGTGTAAGGAAACTTCTTGTGTGAAGGACGAAGTTTTGTGTCATGTTTGTCCTAAGTCAGGTAGTAAAGGGGGAATCACAGAAAAATTCGTAGTTTCTAGGAAGCTTCATGAATTAATTTTTAAGTTAGCACATGATGAGCAAGGACATTTAGGAGTGAATAAAACTTTCAGGTCTATTAGTAGGACGTACTTTCGGCCTAAGATGAAAAATGATGTATGTTTTCAGAGGCATGTTTTGAGCTGTCCTGAATATCAAATTGCCGGGAAACCGATTCAAGTAATTCCCAGAGTTCAGTTGTGTAATATTCCTTCAGTAGGCGAATCTTTAGAGTATGAATTTATAAATGTGTATGTTCGGAACTTTGCCTAGAAGTAAGGGTAGAGATGATTGCATAACTAATCTTGAGTATTATAAAAACAAGCTAAGAGATGTTTGGCAACTAGCGGAGGAGAACGGAAGAGCTTGGCACTAAGCGAAAGAAAATGCGAGAGGAAGTCAAGGGGAAATTAAAGGAAAACTTGATCTTAGATCAAACAAGAGAAGTTTGTGTGTAAGAGATAAAGTTTTAGTACTAGTCTCGAGAGAAAGTCCATTTTTTCCTTATAAGTTCGAAGGTCCTTTTTCAGTGTTAGAGGAGAGGGGAAATATATATCATAGAATTAATGTGGGTAAGAGTAGAGCAAAGGCAATGAATGTAAATTTGCTTCAGAATTATAAACAACGCCCCGTGCCGTGGCCTCCGCCCGTGTAACAGTGTTACTGAGTGAGATTAATTTTGAGAAAAACACAAGAGGTGTTTTCGTATTTATAAGTTTTAATCAGAGTTCAGAAAACGGAAAAAGTAAGAGAGAAGGATAATGTTATAGTTAGTAGCCTCTCTAGAGATTTCTCAGAATGAGTAGCCTAATAACCGTTTTCTGTTATTGCACGAGTGAGTGTGTGTGAAGAAGCGTGTGTGTTTGACTGGAATAAAGCTTTATGCAGAATTGTTTCCCTGCTATTTAATTCTTGCTTCTCTTTAGAAAAAAAAAATAAAATCAGTTGATTTCATTTTTTTTCTCTTTTGGGGGGCGTATGATGGTAATTGCTTCATAGCAAAGGAAGTTAAAGGAAAGGAGAACGCATTTTCGAGAAATTCAGCAGCAAGGAGGCGTTAGCGCAATGTGTTGGAGGTGCCTGTTATCATGATGGTTCTAGAATCGGCAGGAGTGTTGTGGATCTCGTCGGGACGTGAGAAACGCCGCGATTTCTGATGCAATACCTCGTCTAGATTCATCTAAGAAATTCTAGCAATCTCGGGAACCTGTGACGCTCGCCGTAGGCCCCGCCCCAGGAAGGCCGTATAAATACGATGGAGGAAGTAGGAGCAAACAGTGATCGTAGGAGGAAGAGATCATAAAAGAGAGAGATCACCAGTTAGTAAGAGCCACAGATCAGATTATCAGTGAGAGATCAGCAGCAGTGATCGTCAGAGAGAGACTAGAGAAGAAGGAACCGACGAAGTATCAATCAAAAGAAGAGTTGTTCGAGAGTTGGTCTAAACGTCTTCAGGAGTGGACGACCGAGTTGTCTCTACATTGAGCAGACTTCGGAGAAGAAAAGGGGGGAGTTCCTGCCTTACAAATAGACCATTTTCTACAATACGGAGTCAAGAGGACGTCTGCAATTGCCGCTCTACTTTTATGAAGCCATATTTTATGAAGCCATAGCCTTGAATTACCAAATTGACTAACAAGTATTTGAATTGCCTCACTGTTCCCTCAGTTCATGCAGTGTAAGATTCTATCTTTTTATGTAAATAGGAGATACCATTCTGCATTTACCTTTGTTAGTAAGCTTGTAAATAAAAATTGTTGTGTTAGTGTTTCTTTCTATATTTGTATCCCCAGTTTCAACTGTTTGTGTTGACATATATTTTTTTTTTATTATTATTTCATATCGAACCTGAAGCGGACCTCTCTCAGAGGCCGTAACATTGTGTCGACCCTTTCCAGGATATTTCGACACCGTAACATTGTCTCTGAGATCTCAGAGTCCGTAACACCTGGGTCTCCATCGTATTTTGGCAATAATGGGGGCCGCCACTTCCCTAGCTACTGCCGAAGAAGTCCTCGCGTTCGGGTACAGTAACGAACAAAGCTCCTCCGACAGCACATAGGGGCATCCGGCAGCGACGTTCCTACCAAAACCTCCAACCCAGACCCTTAGGGTTGCCAATGAGGAGGTTTTGAGCGCCTGAGGAGTCTGTAAGAAAGGACGAAATCAGATCCTCCAGTGGCGGAACGTGCCATATTTCCAAATATATATGTAAGGATATATCATAAAAATAGAGAACATTACCAAGGTGGGGATGGTACCTACCGACTCATCAGTCACATACTCAAACAAGGAGAAGCAAACTTCACAGCCGTCCGGGTGCCATACCAAGAGGTTATTGACCTCCACAGCACAACTGGCATGAGATCGACAGACCTCATGACCACACGGTTGTTGGAGGACGGCTGTGCTACCCAACTCCTGACAGTGTACCATCTGTAAGTTAAAATTGGTACACGAGTATCTTCAAATAGTTCCACCGGAGTTAGTTCCGGCGGTATGTTTACATTTAAGACTAATTCTACTAAAACTCACTAAAGATAAACATTAACTATTATAATTTTACATAACGTAAAAGCTCTGATTGTCTCCGCCTGCTCCGGAATCCATAATCTCGGTATCGCAATAGCTATGACTGGCGGAGCTGGAAAACTAGGTAAAACCTAAGCCTGAGTCTGATCACACCGGAGTAGGATAGCAATTCCAAGTCAATTGGAAACGCATTGCCTAAGCCTAGTTCCGCCCCCACCGGAGTGGGGAAAGCAGCGATAACAACAGAGAAATACGGAAAACAGAGTGGCGGGAACAGCGGTACGTAGAACTCCGGCGTATAAAATTCTGGCGCATGTGATGGTAGACCACACCTCACCGGAATAAACACAGGCCCGGAGACATACCAACAGAGCCTACATAATCTACTAATCTTTAACCTCCTCCGACTAATCACCCGGAACAGTGCTCGATGCTCCAGCTGCTATTCACCAGTAGGATTACTTGGTCAGCGAGCTAACGAAGCACCGCCAGAATGAGTCCGAAACGGAAGGAAGAGCCCAGAGGAGAAAGGTAGACTAGTAATCGCCTGGCAACAGCAACCAGTCAGGTGATTACCACCCTCCGAGAAGCCGTGAAGTAGCCTACTACTAAAGGGGCAGAAGGCGGCATGCTAACTGACACCCTAAAGGAGGTAACGGCCAAGGCTATACTTTACAAAATTTATTGATAAGGAATTATTGGAAGTACCGACAAATAAAGGCAAGCCCATCTACAAGCCTAGCCTAACCCTCCACAATCAGATACACCGATCTGGTCAGTAGGCTAGGATAGCGCCTACTAGTACATCACGAAAGAGGATACTCTAGAGCCTAACGTAATCCTCCAAAATCGAACATATCGACCTGGTCAGGTAAGACAGGCCTAGCACCTACATTTACGTAAAAAAGAGGAACTCTCTAGTGATGGATCACCCTCCAAAACCAATATGTCGGTCTGGTCAGGTAAGCCAGGACTAGTACCAACTATGGGTAGTGAGTAGCACTCTCAAACGCCTAGCCTACCCTCCAAAACCTAGGCCTCGATCTGGTCAGGTAGGCTAGGGTTGGTAATATTCGTGTAGGACTTCCAAACTAACCTCATCAAAATAAAATTAGCATATCAATATAATATTATAATAAGATAATACAAATAATACCACATACATAACATGCATGAGCATAGCGGATGGATGAGGGATTTCCTTTACCTCCAAAATTAATAACTGGCATAGTACTAGGCTAGCTAGCCTAGCCCGCCTCAAACACACTACTCACGCATGAAGTAGATTGAAAAATAAAACAGCACTCTCGAGAGGGAACCAAATCGCTCATGAAGGATGATGACTAATGAGGGAAACCCTCTAAATAAGACCAAAAAATGTAATGGCTCCAAAAGTGATACATAAGCCCATCAGTACTCATCAGGAGCGAAATGGTAAAATTTCTCGACAACAGTAACGCTTACTGTGATGTGCAATAGTGGTGAAAATAAGATATAAATCGAAATAAAAAAGTTGAGGGCTTCCTCCACATACACAACATACAAACACCACAACTATAAACTTCTCAAATAAGGGCAAACTGTTGTCTAACCGCGTTCAAAGTCAACAAATAATATACTCAACTTAGATTAAAAAGCTTCTTGAAGATCAGAAGATAAAAAATAGAGCAAAATAAACACAAGCGAAAAATAAAGCGGTTCGCGTTGCGAGTGCTATGAAAGGAATGAGGGTTCTTGGCAGAAGTAGGTGGCTGTTGTAACGGCACCTCTCTGGCGGGGAATTTTGAGAGAGGAGAGACCTAATTGCAAAGTATCTGTGATAGTGGCTTCCACTTGCCCCTGATGCTATACTGACACCCTATGAGGGTGATCAATCCAGAGGTAGTAACTCTGGCATTCCATATGGCTTTTTTCTCTGGTATATTTAGCATTTATCTATACCTAGAAATGAGTGCTATAGGTACATTTCACTGGGTGACACAGGTCTTCACCCAAAAATAGATTTTTCCTTTGTCAAAATCCCTTTTTTACACTTGGATTCTGTTATAGGTATAAGCAAAAGCACAAGGCACACTGGAGGTGCAGAAGATGAAAGTATCATGGGTCAAACAACAGGATGATAACTTTAAACAGGAAAACACTTTCAAGTTCGTAATTAAGTCCTAATATGGAAAACAGAAGGGCAGATTTAGGCAAAAATTAAGTGGGAAGCTGTGAAGGATGGGAAAAAATGCTGAGGTGGATACTACAGGTAGTGTTTCAGAGAAATACACGAGAAGAAATAAAAGGAGCGATGAATTGATAAAAAGTGTTGATATAATATGGTGGAAGAGCAATGTTAGATGACCTGAAATTAATGTAGGAAGGGGGATGGTGGAATATTGCGGTGGAAACAATGGTTATTAGGTACAAGACAATTTTATGGAGAGAGAAAGGAAGATATCCAACTGGAAGAAAGAGCCACAAGGCCTTATAGAGTAGATGCACAGCCACTAAACACTTTTCATAAAGTTTTCCAATACTACTCACTTATCTTCTCCAAGCCTAACTTCTGAAGACGGTCCTTTATTGTCTGCTCTAGCTTTGACTTTTGAGATTCATCATCCAATTTATTTTTCATTATGCGTAACTGTTTTGTACTTCCACTACCCTGTAAAATAAAGAATAAATTCAAGTCTTTGTACAAAATATTGGAACTTATAGAATGAAAAACCCACAAAAGCATACACTTTTATCGATAAATAAATAGACTTTTATAAGGATATAATTACTATCAATCATTGTTTTTTTTACCTATTACATACTTTACGTATTTCGATTCCTGTAAAACTGTATGAGGAATGTAAGTGAAAAGTAATTATACGACACACGGAAAATCTTTTGTGTGGGAAAGCACCATGGTTGGCTTTTATCATAGAAAATAGTATTACATCTTGTGTAATTTTCATTTATTATAGATGATGATGATGACATTAGCTGTGCAGTCTGCTGATGGACGACAAAGATAAACTGTACTGCAAAGTAGAGGAGTTACATCTCCACTGAGGGTGCCTCTTCACCTTCTTCAAGAGGTGCCTCGTCAGGGATTTTGGGAGGCTGCATCCTCTGCAGGTTTTGTACATGCTCACGAAGGTGTTATGATAGGGTTTTACTATTTCCCTAACAATATTGATAAAATTTATGGCCCTTTTTTTATTCTTATCCCATGCCTTGACCATTGTCTGTACATAATGTTGATACTATAAGTACGCAGAGCATATCTAAAATATGAAAGACAGCGGGAATAGCAGGATACATGTTTCCATCTGCTTTACGCAGTATTTTCAGGCATATGTACTATATTATCATGACTAAATACATTTTTTATGACAAAAAAAGATTTATTAATTTTCAAATATTAGTTCTGTAATAAGTTAATGTAAACAGCAAAATTTCAATAACATAAATGGTTTTTCTTAAAACATGGTACACCCAAGCTAACTTTCTGCAGATAAACAAATATTATGATGCCATGAGGCCTTCTTTGAGGACTACCCAGATGATAATACTCGACAAGCTATTGGCTGTCGTATGCAGAGCAGCCAATCCAGGAGTAGCATTCATTTTTCTTGTCGCTCATTGGCTGTACACTTGGCACTGATTGGTTGAAACCCAAGTGGCATCTTGCAAAGATGGAATTGTGGGTATCGCGAATCTCTCCTTCATCAGCCTCGCTGTGTAAAAAGTTACTGATATACGTGGACGTAATCGTGAAGATGTGTTTTACATATCTGCAAATATCTGTGAGAATCATGCTGAAAATGGTTCCTAAAAAACACTCTGCTCCTTTTAAGGCTTCTGGCCAAGAGCCTAAATGAACGAAAACCATCATGAAGCTCGACGAGGTGAAAGTTCTTGGTATGTTGAAGGAGGGCAAAAGTTTCGCCGCAGTTAGCCACCATTTCAATGTAAACGAGAGCATGGTGAGATACATTGAAAAAAAAAAAAAAAAAAAAAAGTGAAATAGCATAAGAAGTGTCAAGAGTGAGAGATAAAACAATCCTAAAATGTTATCTGCACTTGTATACTGGATCAAGGACTGCTGCAAGAACAACTTGTCCCTTGACTAAACATCATATGCGAGAAAGCGTGACAGCTCTACCAGCAGCTATCAACTGCTACAGAAGGTGGCAATGTAGAGGAAGGCAATGAATTAGAGGAATTGGAATTCTGGGGCTTGATGGACCAGCTCCCGAAGAGGAAGAAAAACCACAACTGGGACTGTCCTCAGCTCCCCCAAGGTTCTCAGTAGATCAAAGGATAGTTCCACTGGTTCCAGAAAAAATTCCACCTAAAATCTGTTTCCCTACATGGGGAAGCAGCATCGCCCAGCAAAGAGGTGGCCACGAAATATCCCGAAGCCTTCAAGAAGATTCTTTATGAGAAAGGCTACTGCCCAGGACAAGTCTTCAATATGGATGAAACTGGCTTGTTCTGGAAAAAGATGCCATCCCGGCCATAATGTAGGATGGAGCTAAAGCCTCCAGATTCAAGGCATAAAAAGACAGGGTGACCCTCCTGATGTCCGGGGAATGCGGCTGGCTTTATACTCAAACCAGGCCTCATTTACAAGGCTGAAAATCCCAGGGCACTCAAAAATAACAATTTGTCGAAAATTGTATTTTCCCTAACTATACAAACCTGAGGTCCTTTACAATAGGAATGTAACTTGCGAGAGCTGGAACTGGTTGTAAGCTTCGAACAAGGGAGTTCGGTATTTAACTACTTTTCCGACAACACACCGCGCGACTGGGAGGTGAAGATCCACTTTGCTTTAGCCCCAGGAAAAGACAGTGAGGGGTGGCATGAGGTGGGACTATGTGTAAAGGACCTCAGGGTTGTAGTTAGGAAAATACAATTTTCTACAAATTGTTATTTGTTCCAATACGAATACAAACCATCCGTCCTTTACAATAGGAAGACTCACTTCTTGGTGGGTGGAATCTTAGTCTTAAGAACAGACTGGTGTTCATCCAACCTTGGTTCCCTCCCTGGTCGTAAGAGCAGAGGGAGGGATCCTATCCTCTGCCCAATGATTGGGGCATGTACCGCAGGATCAATGGTCAGACATCTGGACCCAAGAAATAAGAGGGAGGCAAGCGTACCTCTTAAAACTAGCAAGCAAGAACTTGTTCCTATTGCTAGAGGCAATATGAAGTCATGGGTTTGTCTCTTGTTGGCTTCCACTTCCCCCCCTTGTCGGGGACAGAGCAGCATGTCATCCGCATTGTTGTCGGTGATGTCCATTAGGGAGGGGATTGTGAAAGACTCGAACCGGTCGTCAGGGACCGAAGGATTCTGAATCTTCGCTATGAAGTTCGGGACAAAATCGAGCGTCACAGATCCCCATCCCCTGGAATGCTTGACGTTGAAGGAAAGACCATGCAGTTCCCCTACTCTCTTCGCCGATGCCAGGGCCAGCAAGAAGAGGGTCTTGAGGGTCAGATCCCTGTCTGACGACTCTCGGAGTGGCTCGAAGGGACTTCGAGTCAGACTCCTAAGGACGAGAGTCACATCCCATCCTGGGGGCCTGAGTTCCCTGGGTGGGCAAGACCTCTTGAAGCTCCTCATAAGCAGGGAGATCTCGAATGAATTCGAGATATCCACTCCCCTCAGTTTCAGGACCACGGCCAGGGCAGCTCTGTATCCTTTGACTGTGGGGACGGAGAGGAGCTTGTCTCGGCGAAAAAACACGAGGAAATCCGCTACCTGCTGAAGAGTGGCTCTGAAAGGAGATAGACCACGTCTACGACACCAACCACAGAAGACGGCCCACTTTCCCTGGTACACAGCTGCAGAGGACTGTCTGATGTACCCAGCCATCTCTGTTGCTGCTTGGCGAGAAAAACCTCTCGCTCGCAAGAGATGGTGGATAACAGCCAGCCGTGAAGATGTAGGGACTGGACTGAATGGTGGTACCATTCCCGTGTGGCTGGATGAGAAGGTTGTGCCAAGGGGGAATCTCTCTCGGTGCTTCTGCAAGCAGAGCCAGCAGGTCCAGGTACCAAATGGCCTCAGTTGGGAGCCACCAGGATCATCCAGAGATTCGGGGTGACCAGCACTCGGCTGATCACCTTGCGAATCAGACAGAACGGGAGAAAGGCGTACACAAAGAGGTTGTCCCACGGGTGTTGAAGAGTGTCCTCTGCAGCTGCCCATGGGTCCGGCACGGCTGAAAAGAAAACCTGAAGTTTCCTGTTGTGCCGGGTGGCGAACAGATCCACTACTGGACGCCCCCACAGGTTGAAGAGCCTTTCCGCCACGTCTGGGTGTAGGGACCATTCGGTCCCTATCACCTGATCCCGACGACTGAGCGTGTCTGCCACTACATTCCTCTTGCCTGGAATGTAGCGGGCTGACAGCTCTACCGACATGCACCTGCAACGTCAACTGGTGCTACGGGAGGGACACTAGGCCCCACTGTTTGTTGACGTATGCCACTACTGTGGTGTTGTCGCACATCAACACCACCGAGTGTCCCACCAAGCAGTCCTGTCGTCCAGCCACCAGGTTAGGTCCTGCCTCACCTCCTCCGTGAGGGACACGGGGAAGTAAGGTGGGTCTCTTGCCTGTGACCAACTCTCCTTTAGTCTCCACTGGAGAGACCGCAGGTGAAGACGCCCGTGAAGGACTAACTTCTCGAGTGACGACAGGTGGCTGATCACGACTTGCCACTGCTGAGCTGACTGTTCTTGCCGAGACAGGAACTGGTAGGCTGCCTCCCTGAATCTGCTGATCCGCGAGTCTGCGGGGAAGACTCGCCCTGCTACCAAATCGATCAGCATACCCATCCTCTGCTTGGGCTCGAGATCGGACTTCTTGAAGTTCACCACGATCCCCAGATTGCGGCAGTACTCAAGAAGTCGATCCCTGTCCTGTAGCAACTGCGAGCGGGAGCTCGCCAGGACCAACCAGTCGTCGAGATACCTCAGAATACGTATCCCTACCGAGTGGGCCCAAGCAGACACCAGAGTGAACACTCGCATGAACAACTGTGGGGCTGTTGAGAGACCGAAGCAAAGTGCCCTGAATTGGTACACCGTCCCGTTGAGGATGAAGCGGAGGTACTTCCTGGAGGATTGATGGACGGGTATCTGGAAATACGCGTCCTTCAAGTCCACCGAAAGCATGAAGTCGTTCTCCCTGATGGAGCCGAACACGGAACGTGCCATCTCCATCGTGAACCTAAACTGGTGAACGAATCGGTTCAGGGGAGAGATCTATCACCGGGCGCCAGCCCCCCGAAGACTTCTCCACCAGGAAAAGACGGCTGTAGAAGCCTGGTGAACGATCCCTGACGATCTCCACAGCTCCCTTGCTCAGCATGACCTGGACTTCCTGCCGAAGGGCTACGTCCTTTGATGTTCCAGGTACGTAGGTCTGAAGGTGGACTGGGTTGGAGGTGAGGGGTGGCCGAGACTCGAAGGGTAGTAGATAACCCTCCCATAGGACGTCTACTATACAGGTCTCCGGTCCGTAGCGCTGCCATGGTGCCCAATGGCTTGCCAGGCAACCCCCCCTTCCGGCAGCAGGTGAGGGGGAACGCCGTCCCTAGCGTTTTCCGCCTGTCTTCGACTTCTTCCCCGCTCCCCCTCATAGGAAGGAGGACTGGGAGGAGGGGTGATGGCGACCGCCCCTGGAAGAAGTCGAAGGCAGAGTCTTTCCTTTGGGCTTCGACGATGCAATCATCTCAGCCACAGAGGAAGCGCTAACCAAGCTCTTGGGCTTGGCCTCAGTCGTTCGAGGCTGCCCAGATGCCTTCGAGACTGCCTGGTGGACTAGACGGTCACTGTCATCAGTGCGCCGTCGTTCCACCACAGCGTCCACCATCTCTCCTGGGAAGAGAGAGGAGGAACTCCACACTGGTCCATTGCGAAGACCCAATGCCGCCTCACGCCCAGCCGCCCTGGTCACTCGGGTGAGGACTGCGTCCCTATGCCGAAGTACCAGGTTGGGCCACAGGTTTGCCATCTGGTGGGCTAGGTAGATGGCTCTACCTCCAGACTGGCACAGTCTCCCGAAAGCCGGGTCACCTTCGGGAGTGACATTTCCCGAGGTGGCTGCGACCTTAGACACCGTGAGGGACCACAGGTCTAACCAGGACACTGCCTGGAATGCCGCCATGGCGGTGGATTCCAGTGCAAGTGCCTCTTGCTGCAAGAACCATAAGTTCTTCGACAGGAGCTGCTGCAGAGACACCCCCGGAGTTAGCCTAGCTAGCTCCGGGTTAACCTGTTTGGGCGGCTTAGGATCCTCCGAAGGCATGTAGAATCTCCTCTGTTGCAGTAGAGGCGGAGGAAGTAGCTTGGAAGACCTGCTGGACCTTAGCGTACCCTCCTGTCCGGAGACAAGCGAGTCCACCTGGCCCAGCACCGAGTCAGCCAGAGCTGATCGCGGCAGACCCACCGTCGTCTTGGGTTCCTTCTTAGGACCCCAGAACGACTCGAGCCAGGACGTGGGCTCAGAAGGTGGGAGCGGCGATCCTTCCCCAAGGTCGTTGTGCTGACGAATCAGCGCAATAACCTCTGCAAACGACCACTGGATCTCGGGAGTGACTGTGTCTTGAGGAGTAGGACCGTCAAGTCCCTCTAACAAGAACGCCTCTCGAAACCCTCCTCCTTCGGAAGGAGGAACAGCGACAGACCCCTCCTGGTCTCCTCCTGCCACTTGCGCATATGACCTGGTCGGTCCTAAGACTGTGCCTGGCTTGTAGGGTGTCGTGGTGGGACTGTGAGGAGCGCACTCCTCACGATCCGGTGTGCTTGGGGGGCTGCAGGCGATCGCCAACCCGCGGTGGTGATCGAGCTGCAGGCCTGATCGCGCAGCTCTCCTGGGGAGAGCGGCTGGACCGAGAACAGCGGCTCCGGTCCCGTGCGTCAGAGGAGCTGCTGCTGGTCCCCCTACCCGGCCAGGCCCGGTGGGAGCAGCGGTCAGGGGACCTGGAGACACCACTGTCGCGGTGGGAGCGGTGCCTGTTCTCACGGCGTGTCGAACCGCTGGAACCAGCCGAGGCTGGTTCCTGCGATCGAGGGGACCTCTTCCTAGCCTCAGCCCGCGGCCAGTCTGGGACCATTGCGTCAACCCTGGTCACCTGCGGATCGCTACGAGAGCAATCGCTGGCCTGGCGGGAGTCACCTGAGCGACCCTCGCAAATCTTCCGCTCCGTGCCTCGGTCCTGGTGCTGAGCAAACTCGTGTTAGCTGGTACCCTTCTGGTCCCCGTCTTCTTCTTCCTTGCGGAAGGAGAGATGGGCCCCCCTCCCGAAGGAGCGGGAGGACCAGCAAAAGAACCCCCCGTCCCACCGGAGTGAGACGGGCCCTTAGAAGTTCCTGAAGGAGACTTCTTAGGGGGGGATGAGGCAGCCTTCTTTTTCCTCAGCTTTGAAGCCTTGGAAGTCGAAGGGGAAGAGGCGGCAGCAGGCGACGACGAAGACGACGAAGACACCTTCCTCCTCTTCCTCTTCTTCTTCGTCAGCTTCCTCAGGACAGACGTCAGGTCCTCCATCCAGGACGGAGCCAGGGCTATTGCCGAAGCAACATGGACTGGGTGCACCTGTCCGGAAGGACCAGCGACTGGGGCAGCAACACTACGGGCAAGAACGACGTTGGTAGGGGCTGGTCCAGGCACGGCAGGAGCGGCAGGCACGGCAGGAACTTTAGGTACAGCAATCGGGGCCTGCACCACAGCTGAGGGTGTCACCGTAGTCACATGCTGGGTGTACACAAGGTGAGAAGGGGCGGCATACCCCGGGGTCGAGACGGTGGTGGTAGTGGTCACCGGTCCACGAGTGACCGGAGTAGCACCCGCCAGGTGATGCAACAGCCCCCAAACGCTCGGTGTCCCCTGGAGGCCCAGCGAGAACCATACCTGGCCGAGGTCGTCGCCCGAAGCAGGAGCACCTGAGGAGGCAAAGGTCGGGTTAATAGGAGGGGTTCCCCTCGCCCGGGGGGGGGACAAGCCCCACCCCGAACAAACGGAATACCCCGAGTACAGTTGGATGTCGGGGTACCTCGGCCCCTCCTCCACGCTCGATGGATTGGGCGAAGAGAAGGAACAAGAACCCCCCCCCCTCGCAAAGGGGAAGGAGCCATACGCGGGAGCTGAGATGGCGGCAGAAAGGAAGACGACGTGCCTGTGACCAGGGGAGTCGCCGGAGAACCTTCCGAGGACTCCCTGGCAGGCTTACGTCGCTTCCTCCTACCCTCATATCGCACCCACTGCTCCTCCAACCAAGATATGATAAATCACAAGGCTCGGCGCGAGAGCATTCGCGCCCTCGGCACCGAGCACACAATTCATAAGGATCCACTTCTGGGAAGGAGCGGAAGGCCCCACACTTACGGCCCTCCACACCAGGGCAAACTCTGCGGCTGATGGGGGGGTGTGGGGATAACTCCAGCTCACGGGAATCCATCATCACAAATATAATAAAATACAAATGCACACGTACTTACAGTATTTTAACACACACACAAAGCAAACCAAGTTTGAGAGACGCCAAGCATACGACGCAAGGTGGGCAGAGAGAGGTGGAGAACATGTCTGTCAACCAGCGCTGCCGAAAGGAAAGTGGATCTTCACCTCCCAGTCGCTTCTCATTCTAGGAAATCCAGCATTTGGCCATTAATAAGGTGGTCCATTTGGCGAGAATTCTTGGTGGTGAAGGCTTTGACAATATCATTAAGGATGAAGTCGGCACCCTCATTGATGCCCACTCTGACCTTCTGACAGACTAGGATTTGGAAGACTTGATAAAGTCTGCCAGCGAGGAAGAAGACCCCAGGTTTAGGAGAGGAGCAGGAGGGCCTGACTTTGGAATGCCTGACACAACTTAGGAGAATGGTAAATGATGTTCAGAAGTTTGTTTCAACATGGGATCCTTACATGGAACGCTCCTTAAAGTTTTCCAACGTAATTGATACGGCATTAGAGCCCTATAATCAGTCCCTCACCACCATGAAGCAACGACAACAGCTGTCAATCACCATGTTCATCACACGTACAAAGAAGGTCCCTCCAAAGCCTTCCCAAACCCCTTAAGTAGGAATGGGGTACATCTCATCATCGCCAACTCATCACCGCCAACTCATCGCCGCCTACTCGTCGCCAGCCCAACTCATCCCTGGCCCAACTCATTCCCGGCAGTGATTAATGAAATTCAATAAATATCAAAAACACCTTTATTCAGAATCAAGTATGACTCTTTCATGACACTAAAAATAAATTAACACCATATAATTAAAGACAAAAAATCCATGAAAATATAGAAAAAAAATTTATTTTATGTTATGAGAAATGCCTCTTAAATATTCAATGGGAGTCCTTTCATTAAAATTTTGGACAATTCTAAGAATGCGGGAATCAGTATCCCTGTACTTTTTTAATTTGGTGGGAGGTGAACTGCCTGCTATGAGCGATTCCAAATAAAAATCTCTACCTTTCTGAACTTTTTTAAGTGCATTTATGAATTTCCAGAGTGTAGGATGTACATTCCTAATTCCATTTGTAATCTTCTGTTCGCTCCTTCTGCATGGTTGTTTGTTTTATCTTCATGATTCAAAGATCGAAAATACAAATTCCACATTTCCAATGGAAAGAGTGGTGCACGTCTGCTCATTTCCACGTCTGTTTAACCGACCTATATAATTGTCTTCAAGCCAGTTCAAGATTGGCACATGCTCGGGGGATAATTCATCAGCTAAGACATCAATATATGAATCAATATGATTGACAGGTACAAATGCAAGCGCCAGTATCATCTTTACTTGTAAAGAAAATTGGCTATCGTTATTATAACGAGAACTTAAGACCCAAAGCCGCAATGTGTTTTTGCATGTTTTGGCTAAGGTGAAAGAAGGAAGCACCCTTTTAGTTCGACTTGTGGAAAATTTTCCTTGATTGCCAAAAATGCTGCAATTTCAAAATCACATACAACCGATTTCGGGTTTACTGTTGGTTGACATTCTTTTATCATTTTAAATATCCTTGAATATGTAACTTTCCATTTGTTAGGTAATAGAGCATAAAGCACTGGAATGACACCTATGATTTTTTTAGCCATTACAATATACACCTGAGAAAATAGCGTGGGAGCAATCTTAAACGTTCCGTCTACATACCAAACTTCTGCTGATACCAAATGTTGCAACCAACTTCTCCTTCCAAATAGCAAAATTCTATCTTCACTGGGACCACTGTCTTTTAATAAAAAATCTTCCTTCTGGTTTGGCTCTGTTTCGTAGGTCGAATATTCATCAGGGATTGCTAAATGATTTAGGTCAACTGGATTTGGCGGAGAGGCACTAATCTGATTCCGTTTCCGACGAATAGTTTTTTTTAGAGCCGACGAATTCGGGAGTGATCCTTGCACCGCTTGGGGAACATTACATAAAACTTCATTAATCACTACACTTGGGTTTTCCATCGTCTCTTCAGCTCTGGTTTTAATTTTTGTAGTTGTCCTTTCTACTTATACTTTTATCGGTGAAGAGTCAAGGGTGTGAGTATTCAAGACTTTAACTACGTTTCCAAATCTTGTGTGTATTCTCGCTTTACACCTGCCGAGCTGATCACATTTCCAGAACATCAAATTGCTGTCCGTTTTGCTGAATTTGTCGAAAATGAACAAATAGCCACCATGAGAAAATTTCGCTTTGCCTCTGACTTAAAATTGTCTCCATTGTAATGTGTTTACTGAAAGAATGTAAAACTGAAAGTGATATATCGAAAGGTTAATAATTACTAACGTTTTTGTTGACAAACATCTGATTTCATACTTGGGTACTTTAGTTTGTACAGTAATACCTTGGGTTACGAATTTAATCCGTTCCAGAACCTCCTTCGTAACCTAAAAAATTCGTAACCCAAAATGGATTTTCCCATAAGAATGTTATAAAAAGCAAATAATGCGTTCCACCCGACCATGAATGACCATTTCAATTCATATTTTTCCATTTATATTTGTTCACTAAGGTTGAAAATTCATGTAGGAATTACATAAAATTATAAAATTGAAGAATGAAATTAAATATAAACACTAGATTTAATATGCATGCACAGTAAAACCTGAACTTTACCTTTGGCGAGTGTGGCTGCTGGCTTGACGGAGACGGGAGGAGGGGAAGGGTGAGGAGGAGAGGGTTAGGGCTTGGGGGGGAAATCTCCCTCCGTGAACACTTCTGGAAGACTTTCTGGTTCTTTCTCTAGAGAGCACCGTTCACTACGATCAATAATTTTACGCTTATGCGACACTGTGTCATCTTTCACAATTTTGAAAAAATATTTTTCTATGGAGGCTTGCTTTTGCCTGTTCTTTAAAATTTTAAAGAAATGACCCACCCCATTATCGATAAACAAATTTGTTGCACTCTTACGAGCCTTTTCGCAAATGATGCTCTCACTTACGGAATCTCCTGCCAGCTGCTTCTCATTTATCCAAACCATGAGCAAATTTTCTACATCGTCGAGAATATAAGGCCGTTGTTTCATCAATACTGTGACACCTTTTGATGCTTTACTGGCTTTAATTTCTTCCTTTTTCTTCAAAATAGTGCAGATCGTTGATTGCGACCGCTTGAAGAATGCTGCAATGTCTTTCACGCGCTCGCCTTTATCATGCATTTGGATAATTTCCTTCTTCATTTCGACTGTAATCATCTCCTTCTTTCTTATGCTTTCCTTCTTGCTGCTTGCCTTCGTCATCTTGGGAGCCATTGTCTTTAGTATTTGGGTAATAGTAATGTATGAGCACTATCACGGAAACACAACACGTGCGCAAATCACTAAGCAAATTTGAGAGCGTATCACGGACAGATGCGTTCAATCTTACCGCCAGCGAGATAGTGAAAGAGTTATGGTTTAAAAAGGGTCAAGGGATGTGTGGGAGGAAGTCACGTGACCCTCGTTAAGTTTTGGCCAAAAAAAATGCGTTCGCAGATCCCACGCTCATCCGATGTCCGAAGTAAACAAACCAGGCGTTAAGTTTTGGCCGACAAAAATGCGTTCGCAGATCCCATGCTCATCTGATGTCCGATGTAAACAAAGCAGGCGGCCTCCCATGATGGAAATTCGCGCATTCGTATTCCAAGAGAAATTCGTATTCCAGAATGAGGGCGTCACTTCGTAAGTTAAAAAATTCGTATACTAATCGGTTCGTAACCCAAAGTATTACTGTAATTGGTAATTGAGTGATTGTCGTCATGCGTTGAAAGGTTAAAAATTACTAACGTTTTTGTTGACAAACTTTGATTTCATAGTTCGGTATTTTTGTTTACAAATAGTAGGATTGGTAATTGAGTAACTGTTGTTTCGTTTTTATTTACACTGCCTTGCAGTGTGTGTGTGTGTGTTGGACCGGGTATAAGTTGGGCTGGAGATGAGCTGGGCCGGAGATAAGTTGGGCCGGGGATAAGTTGGGCCGGAGATGAGTTGGCGGTGATGAGTTGGCTGGCGATGAGATGGCGGCGATGAGTTGTCCCATTTCGCTGAAGTAGTGCCTCCCCAATTGCCTGAGGTAGTGGCTCTTGATTTTCCTGAAGTGCCTCCTAAATCGCCTGAGTCGGTACCTTCCGAAACGCCGCTTGAAGGTGAAGTGGCACCCTCAGAGGAGATATAACTCCCCTTCTTAGCTGTGCAGTCATATTTTCATCATCATTCATCAGACTGCACTGCTAATTCATCATCATCATCTTTAATCGGCTTTCATCACTGGTGAGTACCCTATTTACTTGTTTCACTAGTGTAAAATTTTTTTTAATGTTTATATGTATTATGTTCTTTCTCTCTTGTGATTTTACATACAATTGTTTCCCTTATAAAAAAAAAACTGGACGACTTAAATAGTAACTGTATGAAAGAAAATGTACACTCATGGGGGGACTGGCTTATTTTCATGCATGTAACTAAATCATACAGTGCGTACATATGTATTTTTAACCATAAAATGTAAGATTTACTTTGAAATCATATTAATACTACTTTTAGGGATACTTTGGTGTTTACGCATTCAAGATGGGCAGTTGTAAGCATTTTGAAGGGGGAGGGGTTCCCAGTATTGACAGGTTCTAGCTATTCATGGGAGGTCTGTATTACTGTTAAATGAATACTATACTGCACATACGTTCAGTTAGCACTGCTGTGCTAGCCGCTCTTCAAAGGTGGTTAATAGCTAAGTTGTGAAGGTTATATGGGAGGCAACAGACTCTATTAAGTTGAGATTGGAATTTTCAGCAAGCAGTGTGTGTTTTGAAAAGCTTTGATATGTCAGCAGATTGACCAGCAGATATTTTGGGTAAACGGACAGTGCCCGTCAAACAACTCTTAAGTTGAGGAGGCGAGCCCGGATGCACACAAGTTAACCACGAGTATGGGCGCATGTAGGCTGCAACGTGACTCGATGGGGCAGTGTCAGTGATCTTTACCGTCACACGGAGGAATGCAAAAAATTAACCTTCGAGAACAATTTTATGTACATCAGGGCCCATGTGAACGGAATATAATTATCAAATCGAAAGTGATTCATTAGCCAGCTGACCATTAAGTGACAATCAGTGAGACGAAGCCACAGCTAGACAGTGCATGAAGGTCCAGTAAAAGGTGAGACACTTTGTTTGGAGTGAAAAGACTTTGACCTAAGGATAGTGGAAGACTGGTAGATGAGTTCTCCTACATTTGTTTTTAACCAGTGCCTATTGACTTCCCCATGTATACAGGAATGCTTTTACATATTTGTTTTTGTCTTAATTTTTTATGCTCATCTGTTTTATTTCTTTCTCTTCAGATAAATTCAATGTCGCCATTAAGGATGGGAATTCTTAACAATTATTTATGACTTCAGTCATGAAAGGCTGACCTTTTTCACATACTAGTTAATGGGAATGTAGTGTGATACAGGGACAAGTAACGTGAAGCAATGTGTGACACAGGGATAACTAATGTGAAGTATGTCTTGTTTGGGAGGTGGTGTGTGGTATTCATTTTGAGATGATCTTTTGAGAATTATTTGCTAGGTGTGAGTACACTTCATGTCTTGGGTTTTTAAATCAATTTTCCTTTTTTTTTTTATTATGCTAGTATTTTTGAGAAATAAAGGTTTTATTTTTTATATTTTTGAGTTTGGTTTTCTAGCCTTAGCTTGGTGACACTATTGTTCACAGAGATGCCAGTTGGTAATCTTCCTTAAGGTAGGTGACAGATGTCTGTTTTTTTTGGAGGGGCTTACTAACCCTACTACATATTGTATCGCAAATCTATTAGTTTAAATATTAATAATTAAAAAATATTCATAATAGCACGAGTCTTCATGAAGAAACAAATCCAAGTTATTCAACTGTACAAATATATTTTTAAAAACTGTACAAAAATCTTTCACAAATCTGTACAATACTCATCAATTGAGGCTGATGAATATTGTACATAAAAGTGGATTTGTTCCTCCAATAATAATGATAATAACAATAATAACGAAAAATAAAAAAGGGTGCAATTGGCTGGTAGCTTTGGCTGCTTGTAGGCAGGCCCATCACTCCAAGCTATTATTTGTTTGGATGAGTGTAAAGCAACTTCTTGAGTTCCACAGAAAATATCTGGATTTTATCTGTTATTTTTAATTACGTAATTATGTCATTTTCATCCTTATCCGTGTTTCCACTATATTTGCGAACTGTGTCTTTGTGAAATTTCATTTGTTCCAACTAGTGGATGGTTCCCTGGGTGACATGTTGATCAAGAATGTTTTTTGAGTATTAACACGTTTGGTTTTGAAGGTTAGCTTAACCTAGGCTAGTTCTTGGTAGCTTTGTTTCTTTGTCTAACATCATTTGGCTTATGCTTCAGTTTACGTTGTATTTGTCTAACTTTATTTGGCTTAAGATTCAGTTTATGTGGTATTACTAAGTTGTTTTCGGTGTGTTCTCATAAGATAGCCTTTAGCTAACCTTTTTATTCCTTACTGAATCACAATGCATAATACTTTGCTTTTTTGTAAGCTTCTTTTCAGGGTGGTCACGATTACACCAACCACTTTTTAAAGCTCTTTTTGCTGACACTTTTTCTGGTAACTTCACTTTCACTTCATTCTCCAGTGTTCAAGTTTTTAAATCTGTCAACCTTAAACTACAACCTTTTGTAAGATCAACATGGCAGAACTCTTTGAACAAAGAAATAATATACATGAAAAGTTCCCTTCCCTGTTAATAATAAATCTTCCTAAGTAAACTATCTAAGCTATTCAAGTATTAAGTTGTAGTGAACTACAACTGTTTTTTTAGAAAGTTTAACTTCTAAGCAAACACTTAGACATTTCTTGCTTCTCATATAATCACAAAAACAGTTTAAACCAAACCCCTCATATACAGCACCTTTAACTGTAATAACTTCTTAGCTTAATTAGTTACATTCAAAGCCCCAAGGGTCCACGATGGTCACCTTGAGGCTATGAAGCATTTTAACTAAGCTTGTTACTTTCATGCAATGAATTGTGATAAATTAATGTTTCATGTAACTTTACCTTTAATTCTGGAATCAGTGGGTAATCTTATAACACTTTTTTAATACAAGTTTTACTTACAGGGCATCAAGCATTTCACACACTAAAATCGTGAACACCATTATCTTAATTTAAATGTATTTTTTTTTCCAGGGACTCACCTACCAAAGCTTGTAACTTTCATGTTTACTTTTGTCCATTTTTCAACTATGATCCTCATTACTATTATTCCTATGGAACAAGCCCACATGGACCACTGACTTGAAATTCAAGCTTGCAAAGAATATGATATTCATTTGAAAGAAGTATCAGAAGGTAATAGGATATACAGAAGAGCAGATCAACTACTAAAAGAGAAAAAATAACAACAGAAAATAACAACCGATAAATAAACAGAAGCTGTATATAGTAGCTGCATTAAATACGTCAACAAATAAGTTGGCTTCCATGGCATCATCACCAACACTCCTAGAGGTGACTGTTTACGCTTAGAGCAATGCCTAGAGACAACCTGTATTAAAAATATACCTTTATATTCAAAGTTTGGTCTTCTTTTCTTAGAACCACTGTGATGAAACTAAGAATGCTATGATCACACAGGCATGGAGGAGAGGACCAGGCAGAGAGAAGAAGAAGAATAATGGGATAGAGAAGAAAATGCAAGAACAGAGGGCTAAAGGGAAAAAAAGAGAGATTATGGTAACAGATTTTGAGGAAATAGAGAAAAGTAGGAGAGCAAAGATGAATTGTTTGTATGGTGTTTTTACGTTGCATGGAACCAGTGGTTATTCAGCAACGGGACCAATGGCTCTACTTGACTTCCAAACCCTGTCAAGAGTGAGCTTCTATCACCAGAAATACACATCTCTCACTCCTCAATGGAATGGCCGAGAATTGAACCCGCGACCACCGAGGTGGGACGCCAACACCATACCAACCATACCACTGTGGATGAAGTAAGTTCATTAACTAAGACTTTAGAAAGTATAACCCACATGAAGTAGTTTGGCAAGTCGCAAGTAAGACTCAATTGAATGAGTTCAGGGATTAGAAATTTAAGTAAAAAAATTGACAATTATTGATTTACAACTTTTAGTGCCACATTCTGCAAGATCCCTCTTAACAGCTATCTGTAGCGAGTTTATAGAGCTGGGATGGATGTTAAGACATCAAAAATGGTCTTACATTTAATAATTTTTTCATTACATGCTTTTTATTACTAATTTTTGTCATTACATGCTTTTTATACCTTTCTTCACCTGTTCACTCAGGTATTACAGAGACACAATGAGAAAGCAACCAATAGCCTTTTAGAGGTTGCTATTTCACAGTTTCTGTATCAAAACCTCTCTCCTCATTTCTTAATTTAAGATCAACTACAGCAAGTAACTGTGTCAAATATGATTACTAGTACGTACTGCTTTTCTAATTGCATGAACTTAGGGGATGCACAGAAACTGTGAAAGAAATTAAACAAAATCTGCATCCTTCCCACATGGCTGCTATCAAAAAGTGAAATCACAAAGCTGGCAAAAAGGCAAATTAGAGGCACATTTACTCAAAAACTCCTGAAAGATGTTGGTTTGCATTTTTACTTCAGATTTTTTAATATTTTCATTTCACACCTCAGCGGCATGGTTGGTATGGTATTAGCGTCCCACCTCATTGGTCACGGGTTCGATTCTCGGCCATTCCATTGAGGAGTGAGAGATGTGTATTTCTGGTGATAGAAGTTCACTCTCGACGTGGTTCGGAAGTCACGTAAAGCCGTTGGTCCCGTTGCTGAATAACCACTGGTTCCATGCAACGTAAAAACACCATACAAACAATCAAACAAAATTTTCATTACTGCTTGTCACACAAGTTCTGCAACCAGACAGCCTCATTATTTACTAACTGTCATTTGTGCAGTGCTTATATCAACAGATGTGACTAGTGAGTTAGCAGTAACATTGAGAACATCTCACCTTTTGAAGTCAACGGGAGATTTTACCTTGCATTCATTAAGCTGATTAGTGACTTGTAGTTAATACTCATTTAAATACAGTACTACTATAACCAAATCAACAATGAAAGTTTAAGTTTAAATACAGCATACTAAATCAACAATGGAAGTTGAGGTTTCAGTTATGATTATAACCTCAAGGACAGATTAAGTTGGTTGTGTTTTTAGTGGCAATTAAGAAGTAAGAAGGAAGGAGGTAGCTAAACGGTGAACTCGTGTAACTGTTGCTTGTCTTGATTCAAAAGAACTTGGCATGTTAAATACAACACAGCACTACTAGGAGACTGGCAAAGTTTCAAAAGTTTGCCAATCTGGCATCATTGACCCTCATCATGATTTTTTATGCATAATTGAGTTTAATCAATGATCAAGGGTTGTACCTCAAAAGACCTTTAATTTATAGTAAACACTCAAAAAAACCAATAATACTAAAGTCCCTGTAGAGTATCTGATCAACTACATTTACAGAAAAAAAAAATTGACTTCTTGTACAATGATTGTCCTTTCATGTCCTACTCACTCTTTTCTACACTACAGAAAGAATTGTGGCTGTCCTTGTTCTGGCTTTCCATTTAGAAAGAAATTTACAAATACACTCACCAAATGCCGTCTAGGTAGAAACCTGTGCTTCAATCTCTGCAAAGTATGTTAAAGCCATTGGTAATTTTCAATACAGGTAGTACATAGAATAATATGAAAACAGTCTGCAAATCCAGGGAACAGTACTCTATATTTCAAATTAAAACACTGGCGACACAACAAAAAGATATAAAAATTAAGTTAGTTGAAAGCTATGAAAATTGCTATTTGGACTAATTTTTCGTGATTTGGACTAATTTTTCATTTCTCCACTTTGAACAACACTATATGTACACAAACTATACACAAAAACATGAGTTTACATACTGTGGTTGACATTTATCACACCAATATATGAATATAAAATATATACCTACTAATTAAAGTGTACCCTTATCGTAATAAATGAGTGCACATCAGAACCAACCAACCTCTACACCAAAGTAGTTTAAATCTGATGCTGAAATTGCAAGCCAAGACCTTCACCTCACATTTTCAATTCTCTAATCCACTGAGTAATAGGAGAGCTCAAAGTTGACATACACTGCAGTGCATAAGCTTGTGCGTGGTGAGAAGCTATGTAAGCAAATCCTTTAAGAAATGTATCTTATAACTTCAACCATATAGTACAAAAGGAGGAGGAAATGCTTCCTACTGCCACAAATTCTTACATAAACAAAGCTTTAAATAGATATATAAAGTGCTTGAAATTCAATTTAAGAGGTACTGTGAATGCTGTACTGTGCTACGTGAAAAAGCCATTTAAAGATTCCCTGTATTTCAACAGTGCATATGTACATTTCACAAGTTTTTAAAAACTGTTGCACTGCTAACCCAGAAAATATTTATCTCCACTTGTTTACAGGTACGGTATGTACTGTACTACCTCTATTTTAATCTCAAGGAGCTGCATGGAACTGACTTGAATTGAATATAGAGTCAGGCCAAAGGCCAAACACTGGCAACTATGAGGTCATTCAGAGCTGGAAAGGAAATTGAGAGTAGGTCTGACAGGTGTAACAAGAGGAAACCTCGTAGTTGCACTATGAAATAACTGTTATAAGAGGGTGAATAGCAAGATGGAATAAATATAATATGAATGGAGGTACAGTAAAAACAATGCAAGGGGTTGCAGCTAGGGGCCGCACTAACCCCCTACAGGGAAGGAGCTGCATGGGATATTCATCTTTGCATTTACTTTCTTACTGGTATGGGTTGATTACGTTTTCCAGTTATTAATTCCAAAAAGTTGTGTATGTAGTATGATGTATGTATTATATTTATTATATTTATTTTTTTATGTGTGTATATATATATATATATATATATATATATATATATATATATATATATATATATATATATATATATATATATTTATATATATAAAGTAAAGTTATTTCATAGTGGCCATGGGGTGCCCGTTAGCCCCTATTTTTGCAGAAGTGTTTATGAATTCATTAGAAAAGAAATGTCCTAGTTCTTTTAAACCAACCTTTTACAAGAGATACGTAGATGAAACTTTTATTTTAATTAGACATACATGACAGTGTGATGCTTTTTTGGAGTTCGTTAATACCCAGCACAGTGACAAACTTCACAATAGAAATGGAAAAGGACAACTAAGTATTTACGGTTCTTATATATAAAAATAATTAGAGATAACAACTACGTATTTACGGTTCTTATATATAAAAATAATTAGATATAATAAGTTTCATACTTCTGTCTATAGGAAACAGTGCTTTACAAGAATGGGGTATAATTTTCATACTTTGTGTTTCATCAATTTTAAACTAATTGCCAATTCCACTCTGGTCTTAAGAGCACTTCGGTATGCTTCTGATTGGAAATCATTCCACTCAAATTGATTCTTTACAAGATTATTTTTTAACTATTTTGAATACCATGGAACTTTTTTATTAAATGGTAAATAAATGCATTGAACTAACCTTTACAATAAATACCCCTTCCTTTGATGTACCTAAACTGCCCATATATGCCACTATTCCATATTTTTTCAGAAATAAATTAGGAGATCACATGAAGAAAATTATTAAAAGAGAGTTTGGAAGTCTAGATGTTAATCTAATTCCTATTAATCCTCTCAAAATAGGCTCACTCCTTCGTCACAAAATGAAATTGCAACCGCTTATGCAGTCCAATATTATTTACAAATTTACTTGCCCGGGGTGTCACGGTACTTACGTTGGATCGACGAAATGCTTGTTGCAAGTAGGATATTCGTTACTTAGGAATGAGCTACACAACTGGCCAGAGGATAACCGACCCTGAATTTTCTAATACATATAAGAAATCATGCAGCTTACTGTGTAAAACTGAAATTAACAAAAAACATTCCTTGATAACAGATAGTACTCAGCACAGCCAATGTATAATGACACTTGAGTCTACATATCAAGCACCTTGTTCCTTCCCTTAATTCTAATCAATCCTCTGCTCAACTTTTCTTGGCTTAGTCGAGGTCTGAGCGAATGATGGTCCTACAGCCATTCCTTTCTTATTCTTATCACTTGCTGAATGTTGACTTTTGTCAATCATGTCACCTTGTAAATAATTCTAGTTTTTTAGTTCTTAAAACTAGTTTTTATGAGTAACATAACAATGTCGAAAATTGTATTTTTCCTAACTATACAAACCTGAGGTCCTTTACATATAGACCCACTCATGCCAACCCTCACTCTGCATTTCCTGGGCCTTTATAAAGCAAAGTGACTCCTCGCCTCGCAGTCGAGCGTACCGCTAACTGCCGGACAAGTAGTTAACTACTGAACCCTCTTGTTTGAAGCTTACGACCGGTTCAGCTGCCGCTAAGTACCTTCCTATTGTTAAAGGACCTCAGGTTTGTATAGTTAGGAAAAATACAATTTTCGACAAATTGTTATTTGTTCCGATACGTAATACAAACCTTCGGTCCTTTAACAATAGGGAAGGTCCTTTAACAATAGGAAGACTCACTATTGGTGGGTGGAATCTGAGTCTTATGAACAGACTGGTGTTCGTCCTAACTTGGATTCCCTCCCTGGTTGTAAGAGCAGAGGGAGGGATCCTAGCCTCTGCCCAGCTGATCGGGGTGTGCACCGCAGGATTAGCGGTCAGACTTCTGGACCAAATTATAAGAGGGAGGCAAGTGTACCTCTTATAAATAGCAAAAAGCAAGAACTAGTTCCTACTTCAAGAACCAAATGAAGTCATGGGTTTGTCTCTTGTTGGCTTCCACTCCCTCCCTTGTTAGGAAGTGGTGGATAAACACTTCTATCCCTACTGAAAGGGATAGAATGGGGCTCGGTTGTGTAGCTTACCTGCATTGGCCTCCTGTTCAGCGTAGTGATGACCGCGGCCCTCTGCCCACAGGTAGAGAAGAATGAAGGATGAAGAGAAGCCAGTCACTCTCTCTTTCACTCGTCTATTCATGCAGTCACACAAGGATGCAAAGCTGTTCTGTCCGCTCGGGTGCTGGGTAGACTACACAACTTGTTGAGCAGCCACCACGGGTCCCAAGGAAAGTGTCCAAGGAACTGTGGGTGATATCCCAAAGGTAGAATGAAGTGAAGGTGGTCTGGTTGGCCCAAACCCCTCCCTTCAGAACCTGCGCCAGGGAGAAGTTCTTGCGGAACGCAAGGGTTGGACCAATACCTCTGACTTCGTGGGCTCTCGGATGAAGGGTATGGGTGTCGTCACTGCCAGCTGTCTCGTACACCCTCCTGATCACCTCATGCAGCCACAAAGAAGAGTGTTCTTGGAAACTTCTTTCTTGGTAACCCCGGTGATAACGAAGAGGCGTCGACACTCAGGCCTGAGGTGATGAGTTCTCTTCAGAAAGCGCCGTAGCGCCCTCACAGGACAAAGCAGCATCTCATCTGTATCATTATTGGTGAAATCCTTCAGGGAGGGGATCGTGAAGGACTCGAACTGGTCGTCAGGGACCGAAGGATTCCGAGTCTTCGCTACGAAGTTCGGGATGAAATCGAGCGTCACGGATCCCCGTCCCCTGGAATGCTTGACGTTGAAGGAAAGACCATGAACTTCCCCTACTCTCTTCGCCGATGCCAGGGCCAGCAAGAAGAGGGTCTTGAGGGTCAGATCCCTGTCTGACAACTCTCGGAGTGGCTCGAAGGGTCTGCGAGTCAAACTCCTAAGGACGAGAGTCACATCCCATCCTGGGGGCCTGAGTTCCCTGGGTGGGCAAGACCTCTCGAAGCTCTTCATCAGGAGGGAGATCTTGAAAGAAGAGGATATCCACACCTTGCAGTTTAAGGACTAAGGCCAGGGCGGCTCTGTAGCACTTAACTGCAGAGACGGAGAGGAGCTTCTCTCGGCGAAGGAAGATGAGGAAATCCACGACACCAACCACAGAAGACGGATCACTTCCCCTGGTAGACAGCTGCAGAGGACTGTCTGAGGTATCCGGCCATCTCTGTTGCTGCGCTACGAGAAAAGCCACTTGCTCACAAGAGATGGTGGATAGCAGCCAGCTGTGAAGACACAGGGACTCGACGGACCGGTGGTACCGTTCTACGTGTGGCTGGCACAGGAGGTTGTGCCAGGGGGGAATTTCTCTTGGCGCTTCGGCAAGCTGAGCCAGCAGGTCCGGATACCAAACGGCCTGAGGTAGTTTGGGAGCCACCAGGATCATCCGAAGGTTCGCAGTGATCAGCACCCTGCTGATCACTTTGCGAATCAGACAGAACGGGGGAAAGGCATAGACGAAGAGGTTGTCCCACGGATGCTGAAGAGCGTCCTCTGCGGCTGCCCATGGATCTGGCACAATCGAGTAGAAAACCGGGAGTTTTCTGTTGTGCCGGGTGGGGAACAGATCCACGACTGGGCGGCCCCACAAGTTGAAGAGCCTTTCCGCCACGTCTGGATGAAGGGACCATTCGGTTCCTATCACCTGATCCCAACGATTGAGCTTGTCGGCTACCACATTCCTCTTGCCTGGAATGTATCGAGCCGACAACTCTATTGAGTGTGCCGCGGCCCACTCGTGCACCTGCAACGTCAACTGGTGCAGCGGGAGGGACACTATGCCGCCCTGCTTGTTGACGTACGCCACTACTACTGTGGTGTTGTCGCATATCAACACCACCGAGTGTCCCACCAGACAGTCCCGGAACTCTTGGAGAGTGAGGAACGCTGCCTTGAGCTCCAGGACGTTGATGTGAAGGTGCTTGTCGCAATGGAGTTTTATCCCTCTATTCCTTTTTTTTATTTTTTTATGTTGTTTTTTCCCTTTCCTTCTCTTTTTCCCACACACCTGCAGTCAGCAACTCCTCCATGTGTGCGCCCCATCCCTTGGTCAATGCGTCCGAGAAGAGCAGTATCCCCCGGGGGAGTGCGAAGAGGCACTCCTCTTATGAGGTTCCCGTCATCCAGCCACCAGGCTAGGTCCTGCCTCACCTACTCCGTGAGGGACACAGGGAAGAAGGGAGGGTCCCTTGCCTGTGACCAACACTCCTTTAGTCTCCACTGAAGAGACCGCAGGTGAAGATGCCCGTGAGGGACTAGCTTCTCGAGAGATGACAGGTGGCCGATCACGACTTGCCACTGCTGAGCTGGTTGCTCCTGTAGAGACAGGAACTGTCTTACTGCCTCCCTGAACCTGCTGATCCGCGAATCTGCGAGGACTCGCCCTGCTGCCATGTCGATCAGCATGCCCAGGTACTTCATCCTCTGCTTGGGTTCGAGCTCTGACTTCTCATAATTCACAACGATTCCCAGATCGCGGCAGAATTCGAGGAGTCGATCTCTGTCCTGCAGCAAAGGACTAACCAATTGTCGAGATACCTCAAGAGACATATTGCTACCGAGTGCCCAAGCTGACACCAGCGTGAACACCTGTGGGGCGGTTGAGAGACTGAAACAAAGTGCCCTGAGTTGGTACACCGTCCCGTCGAGGATGAAGCGGAGGTACTTCCTGGAGGATTGATGGACGGGTATCTGGAAATACGCGTCCTTTAGATCCACAGAAAGCATGAAGTCATTCTCCCTGATGGAATCGAGCACTGAACGTGTTGTTTCCATCATGAACCGAGTCTGGCGATAGAATCGGTTCAAGGGAGAGAGATCTATCATCGGGCGCCAGCCCCCCAAGGACTTCTCCATAGGAAGCCCGGCGACTGATCCTGAACGATCTCCACAGCTCGTTTGCTCAGCATGGCTTCTACTTCCGGCCGAAGCGTCACGTCCTTGGTCGAGCCAGGAACATAGGGTTGCAGATGGACCGGGTTGGAGGTGAGGGGTGGCTGAGACTTGAAGGGTAGTAGATATCCTTCGCCGAAGGATGTTTACTATCCAGGTCTCTGCACCATAGCGCTGCCATGATGCCCAATGGCTCACCAAGCAACCCCCCCCCCACTTCCGGCAGCAGGTGAGGGGGAACGCCGTCCCTAGCGTTTCCCACCTCTCTTCGACTTCTTCACCGCCCCCCCTCTCGTGAGAAGGAGGGCTGGTGACGGTCGGTCCTTGAAGAAGTTGAAGGCAGAGTCTTTCCCCGGGGCTTCGACGATGCGATCGTCTTGGACGCAGAGGAAGCGCTAACCAAACTCTTAGGCTTGGCCGCAGTAGCTAGAGGCTGCCCAGATGCCTTCAAGACTGCCTGGAGTACTAAACGGTCACTGTCGTCAGTGCGCCGTCTTTCCAATGCAGCGTCCACCATCTCTCCTGGGAAGAGAGAGGAGGAACTCCGCACCGGTCCGTTGCGAAGACCCAGAGCCACGTCACGCCCAACCACCCTGGTCACTCGGGTGAGAACAGTGTCTCTACGCCGGAGAACCAGGTTGGCCAACAGGTTGGCCATCTGGTGGGCCAGGTAGGCGATAGGCCTGCCCCCAGACTGGCACAATCTCACGAAAGCTGGGTCCCCTTCAGGAGTGATGTTCCCTAAGGAGGCCGCTGTTTTCGACACTGTGAGGGACCACAGGTCGAGCCATGAGACTGCTTGGAATGCTGCCATTGTGGTAGATTCCAAGGTAAGTGCCTCCTGCTGCGAGAACCAGAGGTTCTCCGACAGGAGCTGTGGCAGAGACACCCCTGGAGTTAGCCTGGCTAGCTCTGGGTTAACCTGTTTGGGCAGCAGAGTGTCCTCTGAAGGCACGTAAAAGCACCTCTGTCGCGGTAGAGGTGGAGGAAGGAGCTTAGCAGACCTACCGGACCGAAGCGAACCCTCCTGTCTGGAGACGAGAGCGCCACTTGGCCTAGTATGCTGTCAACTAAGGCTGATCGCGGCAGACCCACCGCCGTCCTGGGTTCCTTCTTAGGTCCCCAGAACGCCTCCAAGCCCGATGTGGGTTCAGTAGGTGGGAGCGACGATCCTTCTCCGAGGTCGTTGTGCTGATGAATCAGCGCAATTACCTCCATGAACAACCTCTGGATCTCGGGAGTGACTGCATCCGGTGGAGACGGACCGTCAAGCCCTTCCAACGAGAATGCCTCCCGAGACCCTCCGTCCTTCCACTGGAGGAACCACGACAGACCCCTCCTGGTCTCCTCCTACCACTTGCTCATACAATCTGGTTGGTCCAAGGACCCTGCCAGGTTCGTAGGGCGTCGTGGCGGGATCGCGAGGGGTGCGCCCCTCGTGATTGCTCCTGATCGCCTCGCTCTTCCCGGTAAAGCCCGAGGAAGTTGAAGGGATTGGAGAGGCAAACCTGGCTCCCCCCGCGCCCACCAGCAGAGCCGGTGTCCTGAGGGGGCTGCAGGCAATCGCCAACCCGCGGTGGTGATCGGTCTGCAGGCCTGGTCGAGCGGCTCTCCCGGGGAGAGCAGCTGGACCGAGAACAGTGGCGACGGTCCCGAGCGTCAGAAGAGCTGCTGCTAGTCCCCCTCTCTGCCCGGTCGCGGTAGGAGCAGTGGTCAGGGGACCTGCAGAGTCCGCTGTTGCGGTGGGAGCGAGGCCTGTCCTCACGGCGCATCACGCCGCTTGGACCAGCCGAGGCTGGTTCAGGCGACCGAGGGGACCGTTCCTCGCCTCAGCCCGCGAGCGGTCCGGGACCGTTGCGTCAACCCTGGGTACCAGCGCGTCGCAGCGAGAGCGATTGCTGGTCTGGTGAGGGTTGCCTGAGTGACCCCTGCCAGTCTTCCGCCCCATGCCTGGATCCTGGTGCCGAGAGAACTCGGATGCCTGGGTCTTGGCTGTCTGGTCACCCGCAGGTGACCGTACACTCGGTGACTCTCGCGAACGAGAGGCCGAGATGGTACCTGGCGTCAAGGCAGAAACTCTAGCGCCAGGTGAGGAAGTGCCGGTGTTAGCCGACACTCCTCCGGTCCCCGTCTTCTTCTTCCTTGCGGAAGGAGAGACGGGTCCTGTTCCCGAAGGAACAGGTGGACCGACGGAAGTCCCAACCGTCCCACCGGAGTGGGACGGGCCCTTAGAAGTTGAAGGGGAAGCGGCGGCAGGCGACGACGACGTAGAAGACGATGAAGACAAAGACGACACCTTCCTCCTCTTCCTCTTCGTCAGCTTCCTCAGCACCACCGTCAGGTCTTCCATCCAGGATGGAGCCGGGACAGTTGCCGAAGCAACAGGGCCCGACTGCACCTGTCTGGAATGACCTGGAGTGGGAGCAGCAACACCAAGGGCAGGAACGACGGCGGCAGGAACTGGTACCATGGCTGGAGCGGCAACATATTCAAGAACAGGAGGCGGAGCAGGAGCGGTAAACCCAGGTGGTGGCGGAGCAGCGGGCAAGGAAACCTCCGGCAGCGGAGCCTGCATATATACCAGGTGAGGTGGAGCAGCGTAGCCCGGCGTGGACACCGTCGTGGTGATCAGCCCGAGTGTTACTGGCATGGCCCCTCTCACCAGATGACTCAGCAGCCCCTGGACCGTCGGTGTCCCTTGCAACCCCAGCGAGTACCAGGCCCGTCCGAGATCGTCGCCCGTGGTCAGCAAGTCTGAGGAAGGAAAAGTCGGGTAGATAAGTGGGGGGGGGGGGGGGGGGGTCTCCCATCGCCCGGGGGGGGGACAGTTCCCAGCCTGAGCAAACGGAGGACCTTGAGTACAACTGGATGTCGGGGTATCTCGCCGCCTCCTTTACGCTCGACTGATCGAGGGAGGAGAGGGAGCAAGAAACCACCCCCGAAGGGAAGGAGCCATACAAGGGAGCTGAGATGGAGGGAGAAAGGAGGAAGACATGTCAGTAATCAAGGGCGTAGCCGGAGAATCCTCCAACGACCCCTTAGCCGGCTTTCGCGGCTTCTTCCTCCCCCCATAGCGCTCCCACTGCTCCTCTGACCAAAATATACACGTATCACATGTCTCGGTGTGAGAGCATTCTCGCCCTCTACACCGAGTACAAAAATCATGAGGATCAACCTCCACAGAAGAGCGGAAAGCCCCACACTTACGGCCCCCAATACCCGGGAATAATCTGCGGTTGATGGGGGGCGAGGGGGTTTCTCCGGCTCTTGTTGTTCTATTTCCATCACAAATGAAAACAAAAGCAGACACGTACTTACTTTTATACTTGCAAATACACACAAGTAAAGGAAAAAGTGAAAAAGTCTTCACACAGTGAAGCAAACCAAGCATACGACAGATGTGGGCAGAGAGACAAAGAGCAGCACGTCCATCCACTAGCGCAACTGAAAGCAAAGTGACTCCTCGCCTAGCAGTCGAGTGTACCGCTAACTGCCGGACAAGTAGTTAACTACCGAACCCCCTTGTTCGAACCATACGACTGGTTCAGCTGCCTCTAAGTACCTTCCTATTGTTAAAGGACCGAAGGTTTGTATTACGTATCGGAACAATTGATTTTTTTTTTATATTCCATTTAAATTAGCAAGTAAATTTTAATTTTATTTTTCACAAATGTGAATTATTTTTATATTACAAACTGATGATGTGTCCGGATGGCATGAAACGTTTCTTAATAAACTCCTATTGATTGCTTGAGGGTATGTAAAGTCTGAAAGTTGAATATTTTCCTGGGAAAATCTAAGTTTCCAAGCAAATATGAATTTCATTGTTTATACCTGATGTATTTACATTGTAAGAATTTTGACCACCTTAAGTTGTAAAGGGGTCAAAATTCCATTTCATTATTTCTAAGTTGGTTTTAAGAATAAATTATGGTCAAGAATTGTTATCTGAAAATCATTATATATATTTTCACCTGACACCATCTCTCCTCTGTTCTTTACTGTTGCTTTAACTGTCAATTTGGCCCCAACAGTGTAAGGGTACGTGATTGTTTTAAAACAAAGTAATTGTTTATGTTGTTCTGGGTGTTGAGAGTTTATGTCTGGCTTTCACTGTAACAGCATTAGTCAGGTTTGGGATAACAGCGAGTAAGGGCCTCGACAGTACAGCAGCTTAGCAATGATCCTGCTGTGATCATCTGAGTAATGACTGTTTTCTTGGGACCATAACAGCACTGTCTTGACGCTTCTGCCGAGATAGTCTGTTTTTGTAAGTGATGCTGCTTGGAGTTGTATTTATGCCATATTAGTATGTATTTGAATTGACCATTGTTTGTGACTTGAGGCTGTGTTTGCTGATTTGGTATTATATTTTTTTTTACTGTGGTATGTGTTAAGTGATTTAGTCATTATTGCTTGCTGCTTGTTTATTGCTTAAGTGATTTAGTCATTATTGCTTGCTGCTTGTTTATTGCTTTTGTGTTAAGCTTGATTATTTTTTTATGTTACTGAGGGCGATGTAGCTAGTGTTTATATAATTTGTATAATATTGTTTACATAAGTTAAACTAAATGTTCATAAGTGAACTTATAATCTGCAATGTGAGCGTATATCAGGTGAAAACTGGTCAAAGACCGTGCACCCATGTTATCACGTTTAGTCTTTTACTTAACCACCTGAGTGACAGTTGCAGTTACTTACTCAGCCCTTTACCCATTTTATTGCTTGTTTTTGCTATTTTGCTTGTCTTTGTGTGTGTGCTTGTGTTGTTATGGCTTTCTCTGTGTCGTCTTGACTTCCCCAACATATTTGCCCGGGAACTCAAGGTTTCCCGTGGTCTCATTTCCTGGCTTCTTCAGTCACAGTCCCACACTCCACATGCAGTAGGTGTTGTGCTAATGTTTGTACTTTAAAGAATCCGTGCCCGCAGTGTCGTGGGTGGCCTAATTGCAGTGGAAGTTATGGTAACAGGGAGCATTGTAGAATTTTGACTCTTCTTTCGTGGGAAGGGTTTTCATCACCTCTCTCAGATGCTTTTCTTCCCCAGTCACACCCCATGATGCTAGAGTTTATGTGCCGGTTTCTCCTGCCTTTTCTTCCATCGATTCGTCGTTGGAAGTATCGGGAGGCCCTCAGGCTGATTTAATGTATAATGTCGCCCCCTCTCACTCGGGGGTTAATTTTCTTTCCTGGAGAGAAGAGGCTATTTCATAGTCTCGCCTTCCCCCTTTGGCCGCGCGGTCTTTGACCAGTTTTCACCTGATATACGCATGTGTTGCCAGATCTCACAGATTCCTTGCTCTTCAATCTCTGATTGTTTAACCAGATCCAGCTAAGCGCTAGAAAATTAACCTATTATCAAGACCTCAGGTTTGTAGTGATGAAATATTCAAATTGTCTTAGAAAATGTCATTTTTCTGTATGTACATCATTATTTTACTTTGATGTTGGTGTATCATAAAGTAATTCTGGTTTAACTACATTGGTGTTATTTTGATTCTGAATGGACTCCTGCTATGTATTTGGTGATGTATTTATATTTTGAACCGACTCATTATGATATAATTAACTGAATCATTTATTATTTTATTACAATAATGTGTATATCATTTATTTTATTTATTATGTACCAAACCTGAACTGACTTGTACAGTGGACCGCCTGTATTCGCGAACTCGCACATTTGCGGATTTCTCTCGGGAACATATCCCCACATTACTCGTGGAAAATTTGCCTATTCGCAGTATTTTTTCCATGAGAAATAAGCACAAATTCCTGGGTTTTTTATATCAATATCATCATAAAATGCCCTTTTTGTGATAAAACTATTAAAAAAACCAGGTAAGAAAAATTTTAGTGGTTCTTTCTTGAGTTTTAACTAACAAAATAGGAAGCTTTAAGCCTTTTTATAGGGGTTCCAACTATTCACGGGTTCTAACTATTCACAGGTGTGTGTGTGTGTGTGTCTGGTACGCATCCCCCGCAAATACGGGGGACCACTGTACATATTGTATCTCTTGTATGCAATATACAGGCAGTCCCCAGTTATCGGTGGGGATTCCGTTCTTGGCCGGGTGCTGGTAAGCGAAAACTGCCATTAACTGAAACTCAGCGATTTATGGCACTTACTGCTAGGTTAGTGGTGCCACTGATAGCTATGTTATGGTGCCATAACTCTATTATCGGCACCTTATGGCCCCAATAACTGAAACTTGGCCTGTTATGGCGCCATAAACAGCTGATTTTATGGTGCACGCAGAGCAACATAAACCCAGATCACCATTAACTGAGGACTGCCTCTATTAGTTTTAAGGTAACTTGAGTCGTTTAGTTGAACTCCTTCCTCAATTGTTTATCCCCACTACCGTCAGTCATTCCTATTCCCATTCAATTTAAGTAGCAAGATCCTGCAGGACCAAGTGCAGTCCATTACACTGATGACCTTTGGCCAGTACAGACGGCCCATGGTTAGCAGCGCAATCACTTAGCGTGGAATCGGTTTTGCGCCGGTCGTTGAAAATATTAATTAAAAAATAAGGTATTTTAAGGTATTTTTACAGCACAGTTTTCTGTTAACCGCGCCGTAAGTGCCATTATGTCTAACGAATACATACATTTGTAGAAATACCATTCAGCCATAGTAAAAATTATGCAAATGATATTAAAATTTTTTATTGAGAGTTATTACATGGGTATTGTGGTAAACTATATACCCATGAGGCTGTTCTATGACACACTGCCTGCCGCTCTTCCGAAAATATAGTTAAAAAAGTGCAAATTTAGCGATCAATGTGTCGATTTATAAATGTTCACACTTTTATGTTTAAAATGTGTATGATTTATATCTGTACATAAATATGATACAAAGGCAACTTTTGTAACTGCCCCCCCACATTATCAGAGGATGTTTTTTCCTACTCGTTCTTGTCTGCCACTATTCCGAAAAATACATTTACATAGACTTCACGTGGTTATATTTTATTAATTTGGGAGCTAATTATAACTCATTTTGTTAATGAAACTTCAGCTTTTTGTTATAAGTTTTCATGCTTTTATGTTTAAAATGTGTATGAAAAATGTATTACAGGGTATTTTAAAAATTTTTGTGCATAAATATGATAGTGGCAGTACGCATGTCCATTTGAAGTCTTTGTAACAGCCCTCCACATGATGAAGAGAATAGGTTGTTCAGTCGTGCCCGAATAATAAAATTTTAATTTATAAAACTGAATCATGTTTTTATAACATATTGTATTTACAATTGTTGCATAAACTGATTTTAAAAGACAAAACTCACGTATACATTCATTTTTGCAACACTGCAATTTGTTTATTTTTTCTATGGGATAGAAGTACATAATAAACTGTGCAACTTTGTCGATTTTTTGCTTTGTTACACTGGCAAAAAATTGAGGTACGACCGTACGAGCTCAAGATGGCGCCGCTACGTAAATGGCAGTGACGAAAATTAATTTAAGCAAAGAAGAAAAAGTAAATATGCATCTTTTCCATAAATCTTCTAAAAAGTTATACATTACTTCATTGTATCCAATAGTATTGTATGTATTCTCATATTATTATATCATAAAATATTACCAAGATAGCAGTCAATATTTTGGTTTGGAAATCAGCTGATGGCAAATAGGAGTTTGTTTTGCCCTATTTAACTTAATTCTGAGGAAATTTTCTTGCTTCTAGTTAGCATAAATGAATATCTAGATACTTGACTTATTTGAGAGAAGGTCATTTTTCCTTATACAATGTGTTTTTAGGTGGAAATATGACTTGAATACGTCTTGTTGTGATTGTGAACAAACTTTTTTTTTTTTGTTAACAGATTACATTGGCAGCATGTTTATTGAGTAAAAAAAATTGTGTGATTCTGTTCACAATTTACCTTCATATCGTAAAACGAACGTTACGTTATTTATCTTTTATCAGCGTGAAACCAACAGTAAAGGTGTTCTTTCAAGCACAGTAGTTTGGATTATAATGATTTTATCTCAATTTTATCTACTGTTGTGTTTGATGGCATGTGTTTACTGGAGTTTTATCCTTGTTGCTGATGCATGATAGTGTTCATTAGTAGCTTGAACAGTTTTCTCAGCTTCAGCTACAACTAGGTTTAAATTTAACAGTATATTTCCCTATTGATCTTTGATCTATAGAGAATAGTTATTACATTAAGATATCTCAGTCCTATTCTACATAACGTCATTTATAACAACTACGGTAATTGTTTACTATAATACGATGGTTGAAATACAAGCCAAACGGATGCAGTTGTTATACAATTCAATTGTACTTAGTTAAACCCATACTTTCATCATTCTCTTTTGTTGTTTTTGAACTTATTAAACTAGAAGATGGGATGAAGTTAGGCTATTGTAATTTGGTCTCTCGTATAATTGGATTATCATAAGACAAAGTATCATAAATTGAACACTATAGCTACCTGTACACTGTATAAAACCTTATTATAACTTTACACACTCTTTCTATTATGTTTTTATACAATATTTGTTATTTAGAAGTGTATTTTCCTTATTTAATAACATGAAACATGAAAATATGGGGTGGCATTTTGAGGGTTGGAACGGGTTAAGGGCATTTTAGGTATTTTCAATGGGGAAAATTGATTTCATGTGCAAGCAAATTGAGCTATGAGCTCGGCCATGGAATGAATTAAACTCATGGATCAAGGTACCACTGTACAAGGATTATACAGTGGTTCCCCCCGTATTCGCGGGGGATGCGTACCAGACCCTCCCTTGAATAGTTGGAACCCCTATAAAAATGCTTAAAACCTCCTTTGGTTAGTTAAAACTCAAGAAAAACCCATAAAAATTCTTATACCTCCCGTATGCCGAGGCGGGTTTGGAGTGAGCGCGGAAACGGAAAAAATAATTTTTTCAAAAAATCACAGCGTGCTTAGTTTTCAAGATTAAGAGTTAATTTTTGGCTCCTTTTTTTGTCATTGCCTGAAGTTTAGTATGCAAACATCAGAAATGAAAAACATATCATCATCATACATAAATAATGCGATATATGGTAGCAACAAAAAAAAATTCATACATAATTGTATTCAAATCGAGATGTGCAAAAAACGGTTAAAGCTAACGAGTTACTTTTTTTTCCGCTGTATTGTACACTAAATTGCAATCATTTTGATATCTAACACATTGTAAAATGATCAAAGCAACACAGAAAAAATATTATCACAAAATGATGCATGAATTCGTAACGCGCGGACATAAAATTTTTTTTTTTTTTCAAAAATTCACCATAAATCTAAATATTGTTCTAGAGACTTCCAATTTGTTTCAAAATGAAGAAAAATGATCGAATATTACGAAACTGTAAGAGTTTTAGCTTAGAATTGCAGTTTTATACCATTTCAGACGAGTTAAATTTGACCGAATGTCAAATTTTCATATATATATTTTTTTATATGCAAATATATTGCAAAAATGAGAAAAGCTACAACCTTCAAATATTTTTGCTTGTATTCTTCATGAATTTGTGCACATTTTCATATATGAAACTCTACAAAAAGCCTAATATGAAAAGGAGCAAATATTAGGAGAATGCGATGTACGCATTTCGGAGATTTGCGGCTGCGAATCGGCGCACGCAGGGAAAGAAGTTTTTTTTTAAAAATTCACCATAAATCTAAATATTGTGCTAGACACTTCGAATTTGTTTCAAAATGAAGATAAATGACTATATATTACTAGATTGTAAGAGTTTTAGCTTACAATTGCGTTTTTCGACTATTTCGGTAGAGTCAAAGTTGACCGAATGTTGTTTTTTTACTATTTATCGTGATTTATATGCAAATATTTCAAAAAAGAGAAAAGCTACAACCTTCAATCATTTTGTGTTGTATTCTACATGAAATTGCGCACATTTCCATATATTAAACTTTATGTAACGGCTAATTTTAAAAGGTGCAAACATTTTGACAATCGCACGAAAACATTTCTGATTTCTTTTCGGAAGAGTTACCGCGCGGACGTAAGGAAAATGTTTTTTCCCCCCCTAAATTCACCATAAATCGAAATATTGTGCTAGAGACTTCCAATTCATTGCAAAATTAAGGTAAATGATTGAATATTACTAGAATATAAGAGTTTTAGCTTACAATTGCGTTTTTCAACCATTTCCGTAGAGTCAAAGTTGACCGAAGGTTGAAATTTTTGCACTTATCGTTATTCATATGAAAATATTTCAAAACTGATAAAAGCTACAACCATGGGTTGTTTTAGTTGTATTGTGCATGAAATTGCGCACATTTCCATATAGTATAAAACTTTATGTAACGGCTAATTTAAAATGGTGCAAACATTAGGACAATCGCACAAAAAAATTTATCGGAAGAGTTACCGCGCGGACGTAAGGAAAAAGTTTTTTCATAAATTCACCATAAATCAAAATATTGTGCTAGAGACGTCCAATTTGTTGCAAAATGAAGGCAAATGATTGAATATTACTAGAATATAAGAGTTTTAGCTTACAATTGCGTTTTTTTACCATTTCGGTAGAGTCAAAGTTGACCGAAGGTTGAAATTTTTGCACTTATCGTTATTTATGTGAAAATATTTCAAAACTAATAAGAGCTACAATCATGAGTATTTTTTTTTGTATTCTACATGAAATTGCACACATTTTCATATATAATACTCCATGTAATGGATAATTTAAAACGGTGTAAAAATTATGTCAAAGTGACGAAATAATTTTTGAGATGTCACTGATACTTTTTAGTGCGATAAGAAAGAAATTTGCGCTTGCGCGCCTGCATAACGATTGTAAACAAAACAACGCCTTGATCCGTGAACTCCCAGCATCCCCCAAAGGCGCGTAATTCAAAAGTTTTCAGCTGGTAGGCCTATAAGTATTTTTCCGCGAATTAAAAAAAAAACTTTTTTGAGTCTACGTATAATACGTCCAATCGGCATACATGACATTTTGACTCGATGTTTAATACGTCCAATCAGCGTAAGAGGGTTAATAGATTTATCACAAAAAGTGCTTTTTATGATTTAATTGCAAAAAAAAAAAAAAAAAAAAAAAAAAAAAAAAAAAAAAAAATGTGGATATTACTAATAGAAAAATTCCACAAATAGGCGAATTTTCCGCGAATAATGCAGGGAAATGTTCCTGAGAGAAATCCGTGAATGAGTGAGTCCACGAATTCGGAGAACATGAATACGGGGGTCCACTGTACTTCACAAGACACCCAAAGGATTAAAGGTAGGCTTTTTTCACTTTACAGTATTTATAATACTATAATGTACTGTACAGTAAATTCTATAGAACTATACTGCATAAATATAATTTTGTTTGTTGCGCCATTGCAGGATTATAGCGCTGTTGACTGGTCTAGGTTGCTATTAACCGGTATAGTGCTCTGAAAGGTGTGCGGCGGCTGTAGGCTTTAAAATCGCTCGGCTTCAGCAGCCAGGAAAAGAACCCTTGCTGCTAACCGAGGGCTGCCTGTATTGGTTCGTTTTGGTTGGCGGGGTGCGGCAGCAAATGGAGGAGAGTTTTGTGGTTGGTGTAAAAAAAAATTTTCTTTTGCTTGTTTGTAAAAATTTTTTTCTTTGTGTAGCAGAAGTGTAAGAGTAAGTGATTGTTTTTAAAAGAAACAATCATTAGTTTGTTGTTTCTGAGTAGTTGCCCCCTTACCAAGGAATGTTGTTCTGGGTGTTGAGTTAACGTCTGTGGCTTTCACTGTAACAGCATTAGTCATGTTTGGGATAGTAATGTGTCAGGTCCTCGACAGTACAGCAGCTTAGCGATGATCCTGCCGTGATAATCTGAGTGATGACTTTCCTCAAGAGTATAGCAGCGCTGTGACTTTGTTAATCAGCAGCCAATAGCCTTTTGGACAGTGGTGTCTGTCTTGATTTTTCTACAGAGATCAGTTGTATTATACCATATTAGTATTTCTTTGAACTGATCATTGTTTGCGATTATTGAAACTATGTGCTTGCTGATTTGATATTACTGTTTTATTTTCTACTGTAATGTGTGTTATGTGATTTGGTGATTATTGTTTGTTGCTTGTTCATTACTTTTCTGTCAAGCTTGATTATTGTTTTATGCTGTCGAGAGAGATGTAGCTAGGGTTTATAAAATTTGTATCATCTTGTTTACAGAAGTTACACTAACATTTCCTGTACTATGTACATTGCTATTTTACTTTGATGGTGTATCGTAAAGTAATTTTGGTTTAGCTACATCATGTTATTTTGATTCTGAATCTACTCCTGTTACATATTTGGTGATGTGTTTATATTTTGAATTGACTCATTATGATATTTAAATAAATTAATCATTTATTATTATACTTTATTGCAATTCTGATGGTTTACTCCTGGTAACTAAATTTTATTCGTGGTAACGAGTATGTCACTTATTTGATTTATTATGTACCAAACCTGAACTCACTTGTAGTACACACTGTATCTATGGTACACAATAATTATGAACTCACGTATACATATTGTATCTCTTGTACATAATAAATTAATTTTAAGGCAGTTCTAGTTGTTTAGTTGAACTCTTCCCTCCATTAGTTCTTTCCACTACTGTCAGTCATTCCTAGTCCCATTCAATTTAAGCAGTTAAAATCCTGCAAGACTGAGTGTGGTCCGTTACAGATGCAGCCCCCTTATAATTACCCTCAAAATTAGGTCTTCAAAAGTCACATGATACTCAAGTATATATGGTAACTAAAAGCTAACCTAAACAAAGATGTTTTGTAACTTAGCAAGTCATCTTATACTACAAATATGAGATAAATTCATGAAAATTTGTCAATTTTTTTTTAACCTAGTCTTATCTAAAGGTTGTCTTGTGCACAGAAATATATACAGTAATTGTTATCCTAAATTTACAACAGGATATATTTTACCTGTGTTAGGTAATTTTTTTTATGCATAACTAGACAAAAGATCTATTAATATATATCAATGTTATATTTTTATGCTTGTTCTGTTTAATGATCCCCATAGTCAACAAATGAAAAATATTAAAAATTCCAAGTGTACAAGTTAACCTTCACCTGTGCCACCCATAGCTTGGTGCAAATTTGGACTAAAGGTATATAGTACATAAAGACTTACCAATCTATTATATGGTAGGTAACTATTTTTCATTCTCTGTAAAGCATTAATTAAATTATTATACACTGCAGCTCAAGATTTGGGAGATTCTAAATATTAAAATGCCTCCTTTTACAAAAAAAGAAAACTTAATATACATAAAGTTAATAGTTAAGAAAAAGATGAAACCTCTGAAGCAGATAATATGATAAGCACAAGATATAAAATTACTTGAGATTTTTTAAAGCCATGTGCTGGAAAAGGCATAAGTAAAATTATGTATTGTATGACGCTGGGACATATTTTTTATACAGACATTGCTTTTACACTAAGAGGCCTACATGAAAAATATGGCCAATCATTAGATGTTGAACAGCTGACACTAGCAGCATAGCTTATAACAAAATCAACAGAAAAATATATATACACACACACTGCCACTAGCAAAAAACTGCAGACTATCAATAGACCATCACCAATGAAGACCAAAACTGCAAACTTTTAAAAACAGACGGTAGTAAATGAAATAAAAAAAGTAACTGCCAAATAAAATTCATGCCTTTTGCAAAGTTATGAAAAACTCTGTGCTGCATTAAATCCAATCAGAAAGAGAAGCTGTTGCAAGCATAACAGGGTACCCCTAATATAAGGAGGGATGCTCCAACTAGCAACCAAGTTAAGTATATCTTAGTTTTACCAGACCACTGAGCTGATTAACAGCTCTCCTAGGGCTGGCCCAAAGGATTAGATATTTTTATGTGGCTAGGAACCAATTGGTTATCTAGCAATGGGACCTACAGTTTATTGTGGGATCCGAACCACATTATATCGAGAAATTAATTTCTATCACCAGAAATAAATTCCTATGATTCCACATTGGTCGAACCGAGAATCGAACTCTGGACCACCAGATTGGTAGCCGAGCACGAAACCCACTTGCCCAATGAGGAACTCCAACTAGCAAGTAATACTGTAGTAATGAAATACACAGTTGGAGAAGTGCTGTAATTGTTTATGGATTGTATCAGCACTAAATCTAAACTATGACCATCAATGTTAAAGCTAAAACAGATTCTCCAATTTTCAACAGATTTGCAAATATCATCCAAACATTGACAATTTACGTACTCCAAAAAGGTAATTCTAATTCCTTAAAGAATCTTCAACAAGGTAGGGCAATTTAAAGTGAAAAAATACAGCGATTTAAACACAAAATCTACATGGTCCAGTACATTCATAGAATGGCGTGTATTTAAAATCACAAAAGCTTAATGTTATTTTCAAATATATTTTTGCAATATATTCACTTAAGTCAAACTAAACCCTCATGACTTGAGTGAATCACATAATTGAAACTTACCAAACTTCTAAGTCGTGACCTCAAGGACGGGAATGTCTGCAAGTACCATAACATCACAGATCTATGGTTATAAGTACAAGGCACAATTAAATGTGACCATACCTTAAGCAAGTGGTGTTTAGTGCCTTTATCAATAACAATGAGAAGATCCTTTAATACTGAAATGAAAGCATGAAATGGATACGATGCTGAATGGCTTAAGATTCTTAATACAACACCAATTCATAACATACCATACCTCATAATTTGAAAAAATACATATATTGTAACCTATGTTCTTATTCTGATTTCGTTTCACACTGAAAGAGAATAATGCAATTGGCATTTCAAGAAACAAAAATAAATAGGCCTTACACAATGAGTAGAAACCTATAAAACAAGAAACAAAAACACAGAACACCACCATTTTTTCATGTCATACGTAACTGAAAAATTTTACAATACAGCTAAGAAGGCAGAACACACTAATTTATTCATCAAGAGACAGAAAAACAATACCAAAAACTGGACTTACCAGGTCACCAGATTTTTTCTTTGGAGATTTACTGCTATGATCTGAAGAGAAAAAAAAGTTTTCATCATGATCATTTTCAGACACTGTGTCCTTATGTTTAGAAAAAGTAACTTTAATTTAAGGATTAAATATAACTACTACAATATGATGTTTTTTAAAAAAATTTTTTGATGCTGAGACTGATTCTACCAAGTATGTATAGTCATTCAGCCTATGTTATTTAGTGGGACAATGCTGTTTATTCTATCTAGTATGATAATGCTGGTTTGCAGTGTGCCTTGTGTGACACACTGCAGATCATCTAGACATGTGAAAAACGATTAAAACTAAACCCATATCCATGCAAGACATAACTTTGCTCAAATCTTATTTTTGTCCGTTGACAGACAGCAAGTCATGAACACAAAAGTAGATGATAACAGCAGTTAACATGAAGCAATTTTCATTGAGGGGAGTGATACTTTTCTAAAACCCTGAAATATGCTATCGTGGAACCAAAGGGAGGAAGAATTGCACTGGTAAACCTGTAATGAATGATGAAACATGCATCTGTTTAATGACAAAGGCTGGATATAAGCTAGTCATAAAAACAATACCAAAGATACTAGGAATAACATTGTGGACACTAACATCATCATTATTCAGTACTAATACTGGACTTAAGTGATTATTCTCTGATTAAAACAGGCTTGACCTGAAGGATTTGTCAGGAAAAGCAAGCTGGAAGACAAAAATTAGGCTGCACTTCCATGGAGAATTGCTGAGGACACAACAGCTGGGTAGACATTGAGGGCCACTATTAACCAATGCATGCCTTGTACGTCCTAACACTGGGTCCTCAAATATTATGCCCACATTATGTTTTTAAAGTAACTTAATATAACAAATTGTTTCCACTACTCTACTGCTACATTCTTCTCCCATTCTTGTTATTTAGTGGAAATAATAATAGGGGAAAAATGCAAATGGTGATGCAAGTGTGAAATTTGGCACGACAACTCTTCTTGACCTGTCTCGTCACAAACCTCAGGGCACACATATTTTGCCATTTTTAAGATGGTCGGCAGGTTTTCAAAATGGCTTCCGTTGGATATCTGTATATTGACATTTAATGGGTTAATTATGTTCAAATTCCTCAGTTACTCCCAGTTTATGTTAGAATATTGAAAGAAAGCCTTTACATACTCAGATACATAATTCTGCTACCTAGAAATACAGGCGGCCCGCGATTAACGGCGCAATCGCTCAACGGCGAATCGGTTTTACGGCTGTCATAAAAAATATTCATTTAAAAAAATAAGGTATTTTAAGGTAATTTTACGGAACAATTTTCGGTCAACAGCCCCGCTAGCGCTGTTATGTCTAATGTCTAACGAGTACCATGGGACGAGTACACACATTTGTAGAAATACCGTTCAGCCCATAAAGGTTATGCAAATGATATTAAAAAATTGTATTGAGAGTTATTACATAGGTATTAGGGTAAAATTTATGCCTCTGACGCTGTTCTATGCCGAAAATATTGAGTTAAATGAGTGCAAATTTAGCGATGGATGTGTCGATTTATAAATGTTCATGCTTTTATGTTTAATATGTGTATGAAAATGTATTATGTATAGGTATTTTTATTTCTGTACATAAATATGATACAAAGGCAGCTTTTGAAACTGCCTTTCATGTTATCAAATATGATTTTTCATGTTCACCCTTGTAAGCCGATGCACAGTGGTTCAGAATTGCTAAATTGTGGACAAAACTCTCAGGTGAAAAGATCCCAACTTGAAACCCAGTGTCTTGAGCATCTATTAAAATTAATAAAAGGCAGAATTAAACAAAGAAAAAGTTTATTCTAACGTTACATAAAGTTTTTTATATACTATTGGACCTTCTTAAATCACGAAAATGATAACACTAGTCATAAGAAAAGGATTTTTATAGTATTATAAAAAAATATTAAAATTATATATACAATAACAATTCATGCAATAAAAATAAATAAAGAAATACAAGAGCACGATATTATTTTAACTATGACAGGAACTAACAAGTATAATTAAAAGAAATAAAAAGTAGTGCTTTAAGTGTCCCATACTACTTTCACAATCACAGTCAAAATCACAATCACTATCATCAGTCATGTTACCAACCATTACTGTCAGTGTCACTGGCAATATCATCATCATTGTTACTTTCCCGACAAGCATTTGCA
>NC_061109.1:80237047-80354547 GCF_015104395.2 Macrobrachium nipponense
TAGGCTTTAAAACCAATTATCGTCAGCAGCCAGGAATGGAACCCCTGCCGCTAATCAAGGGCCGCCTGTATCCGAGATGGCTGTCACTATATCATAAATGTCCGGCAAAAATGTCAAAATTGGTACTTAAGTTTATATACGAGGTAAAAGGTCATGTAATACATTGATTTGTGGTAACTTCAGCTTGATCAGTTTGTTCTTTGCAGATTAGAAATCAATTAACCCCACTTGATTAATTTTCATACTCATTTTAGAGAAATGGTTAATTAAATGCAATAGTGTAATAGTGTAGTGTCAGTGAACTTAACTTACCAGTGCACGCTGGTTGATGCTATAGCTGTGAGACTCAGAATGCTAGCTAATGGTAGATATTTGTCATTAGTTTCCTAAATGCTGTTTTAACTAGCCAAATTCAAAGTTAAACAGCTGCACCTGAATTGACAGGATGTGCCGGTGCAGGGGAGCCGAGCCAAGCCAAGGACGATGGGGCTTTAGTCCTCCAGAAGGTGTACAGGTCACACGGGAATTAAACAGCATTGGATGAATGCTCAGGCTAGAGGTATGATTATGACATATCTAAGACTAGTTGTATCCCATATCTGAAAGCGCATATATGTTATATATGTGGTAAAACGGTAAACCCTCAGCCTATGGGCCATACAGACAACAGGCATGTGCCAATGCTTTTGCTGAGCTTGAGATGTACATAAGAGACATTCAGTTGACTATAGATGGGTGCTGCTATTTTACGATGGTAGTTTATGATTTGTACCAAGAAAGACTGGAACAGCTAGATGTCGATATTTCCCTTGTGCACCGAACCCAGTTGAAAGAAGATACTTGCCTGTATCCCAGAACTAGAGACCTTCAGAAAGGGAGGAGAGATTTGACTTGCCTACAAAAGGAAAGTGGGAGAAGCTCTAGCCATGGTATGTGACTATAATGATGCACTTTTCGTGGGCAAAGCAGGCCAGATATAGAGGGAGCAGATGATGGAACATGAGAAAGGATTTGTTGGAACCTTAACAGCAGACACTAAAAGAGAAAGTGTACCACCAAGTTTGTTGGAATTTGTAAGTGTGCTCTAAAACAGTGGTGATACAAAATCTCAACTTACATATGGAACATCATCTACTGATCTAGCTTTAGAACAAATTTTGCACCTCAAATGTCGGAAGACTCCAGCATCTTCAACATTTACCAGACTTTCCAAGTCAAGAGAACCTCTGCTTCCAATATACCTTGGTCTCCTGGTCTTTGCAAAAACTAGAAAGCATAAATTAACTGATACATCATCTACATGGAACCAGCATCAGCTACAACAGGGTTCTGGAATTGACTAAAGGGTTGGGAGAAGCAGTTGTAGCAAGGGCTGTTGAGGAAGTAGTATTTTGTCCCACTACACTATGAAAAAAGGGTTCTATACAACTTGTGCTGTTGACAATCTGGACCACAATCCAAGTGCCACAACAGCACAAACATTCTTCCATGGGACAGGCATATCTTTGTTTCAGCATCCGAGCACTGATGAAAAGGGGTGACGACAGAAACTTGGCCAAAATCATCCAAAGTGGAATAAAAAAAAAAAAAAAAAAGTTCCTTCTCTTTCTGAATATTGCACGAATGTAGCCCCTGCTCACTTTAAACATGAGAATCCCCTCCCTTCATCTTGTGGAATGCAGGATACCAACAAGTTGTGCTGTCTAAGCATATTTCTCTTGAGTATGGATGGCTTGAGAAACTCAGTCTGTCGTACAGGAGTGAAAATGCTGTGTCCAATTCTTGGGCAGTACATCATGCTTCTCAGAAGCAACAGGCCCCCTTTGATTTAAGCTTGTCATCAATGTTGCCTTGTTTTCAAGAGGCAGATCATTCAGTTGCAATGATGAAATATAAAATAACCACACAGTATCTCAATCCTGGCTAAATCCCAATTCTTGTGGTTGATCAGCCACTATTTGCAATTGCCAAGCAGATCCAATGGGAATGGCCATTGCAGTATGGTGATACAGTTATGTTTGGAGAGATGCATTTAGAAATGGCAGCATTCAAAATTCTTGGTGATCTCTTGAAAGACAGTGGTTGGACTAGTGCTCTTGCAGAAGCAGAAATAGCTACTCCTGGAACTGTAGATTTGTTTATCTCTGCTTCACATGCGAAGAAGACATGTCTAGCCCGGCATAAGAAGAAAGTGAGCAAAGTTGTGAAAGCTGGATCAGAAAATGAGTCAAGTGTCTCCACAATTCTACTTTTGGAATCTTGTGCTTTAGCTAGAACTTCTAGTGTTTGTTTTCATCAGGTCATACAGGGAGTCCAGTTTCAATCTGTACAAAGACATGCTGCAGGAACTCATTCCTTTCTTCTTTGCCCTAGACCATGTACATTGTGCCAGGTGGCTTTCAATTCATTTGAGAGACGTGGCGACTCTCCAAGACGACACATTTGTTGAATTCACATAAGGATAATTCACTGGCAACAAAAATACTCGGCCATTTTCCTCAATGGCTGTAGGCCTGGTGCGCAAGCAAAATAAAGCTAATGTGAAAGAAGATGGGGAAGCCAGAAAGTTGCCAGATTGATGAATTTGAGACTAAAAATGATGCTGATCCAAAAGCTGAGGGTAAGCATCATGATAAAACTGAAACTTTGCACAAAAAGTTTCTTGAAATGGTTGATAATCTAGCAAAAGTAATCAAAGAAATAGGCAACTCTTTTGAGGAAGATTCAGTGGATCTGACTGTACTAGATAGTCATGAAGTTATGGACAGCAAAGTTAGTGAATCCTTGAGATCTATGAAGAGCCTTGGACAGGCACAATTCACAAACTTTATTGGGAGACTCAAGACACCCAGCAAATTCTATGAGCCAGTACACAAGAAAAAAATTTACTGTTCAGTCACAAGATGTCTGCTACAAAGTCCAAGGGCAAACAGTCACTGCAAACAATAAAGGAAGACTGTAATCTGTTCTCACACCTTTTCATATCATGCCAGAACAGCCAGTGTGACTTAAATGAGTTCTTTAAACATGAAAATAAAAATTACTGAACATCCCTGGCAAAGAATGGGCAAATGCATCGAGGCACCAAGTCACAGCTGCTGCCTCTACTAGAACAGCAGGCATCAGACATCCATGACAATGAGCCTAGCACTGATATCATAATGGATGGTGCAACTCTTATAAGCACTCTGATGCCAACAAAGGGGTCTACATTTGAGTCTTCTTACGCAAAAGATGAAGTCCTGCCCAAGGTACAGAAGCACATACAGAAGTACAAACAAGCCCGTATAGTATTTGACATTGTGTTCAATGTTTATAAGACAGACAGTATGAAAGCACAAACAAGACAAAAGAGGCACAGGAGTTCCCCCTGCAAAGTGATTAGCACTCAAAACTCCCAGCAATCGGGACAACTTCCTCAGGAATGACCAGAACAAAACTGAACTATTTGCATATTTGGCAGACACTATCACTTCATCTCGAGTACACGATACAACAAGCATTGTCACTAAAGGGGATGCTACACTTTGTAGCAAAGCTGAACAATACACTGCTGACCTACAAGGCTGCACTCATGAAGAGGCAGATACTGATGTTGTCATCATAGCAGCATCTAGCATGGAAAAAACTGGTTTGGACACACAATGGATTAAATTTGGAAGAGGAAAAGACATGAAGTGGCTTTTTATCCATGAAATTGCAGCGGCCATGGGACCAAAAACCTCAGCCCTTCCTTTTTCAATGCATTCAGTAGAAGTTACACAGTGTCTACCTTTCATGGAAAGCGGAAGAAGTTGGCAAGGCAAAGAATGAGCTATGTTTCAGCATGCCACACCCACCTTCACCAAACTAAGTTCAACACCACCAGCTGTGGAAAGTGAAGACCTCCAAATCAATGAAGAGTTCGTGGCAGTAATGTATGACAAAAACAGTTCATATAAAGATGTAAATGGGACTCGACTTGGTCTCTTTGCAAGGAAGCAAAGAACTTATGATTGCATTCCCTTAGCTACCTTTCAAGCAGGGCACATTTGGAGCCAATCTTCAGTATGTCATACAGTTTTGCCCAGTCCAAGACACTGGGGATGGCAACAGATTGATGGTGCCTGGTTTCCGTATTGGACAGATTTGAAAGTAGTGGCAGAATCTTGCCAAGAATTAAATAAGTGTGGCTGCAAGAAGGAATGCTGTGGCAAGTGCAAGTGCTGGAGTTAGCTGCACAGCTCTCTGCAGCTGCACTTGCTAAAACTGATTGATACATGGAACATATTGGTATCTATCAAGATATATATTCATTTATATTTTTGGTGGCCATATTGGAAAGATGGGTTCAGTTTATCTCTTAATGGCAGTTCAGTTTATCTCTTAAAGATAGTAAGAATGCCAAATTTAAATTCACAATCATTATATGGACAGTATGAAACTTTTGAAAGATTATGGAATGAAAATGTTTGAAATATAGAACAACTTTGCCGTCACTTTGGAAAAGTGTCAGCCTTCTTGGAAATAGCCATATACGTACATATTGCGGTGGCCAGAGGTTGATTTTGATTTATGGGGATAATAAGAGTTTTTGGGCCAAATCTGTTGCCTGTATCACCATTTGTACTTTTTCCCAACAACTCTGCTCCACTAATTCTGTCTTAGTTCTACTTTGCTTTCCTTTATCCTAATTGCCTCATGTAACTCATTCATTTTGTTCTCTAGACATACAGTGACACTACTCTGAAGGGATCATCTCCAATGTTGAAAAAATGAAATGGTAAAAGTGGATTAATGGATCTAAGGGTAAAACTTCTGTTGTTGAAGATTAAACTGGCCTTATGCCAGCACGGGCTCTTGTTCATAGAGCAGCCTGTAGGAAAACTTCTGATATAAAATATGATGGGATAACATTGACACTGTTTAGGTTCCCCTTCAGATGAAAAATATGTTATTATTGCACCACTGCCACATAGCAAACTTCCCAATTAGCAATGCTACTCACCTTCATCATCCTGGGCAATTTCTGATGCTTTCTCTTGAGTATCCAAGGAATCACTTTCTTCATCAATTTTAGAAGAATCTTCTGGGTCAGAATTTTCATTTTCAAAGAGTTTCAGGATTTCCATTTCTTTCAGTTGATTATCCAAAAGCTTTTCTAAAGTTTCCATTTCCTTCTTTGCCTGCAGAGCAAATATATGTACAGTAATTACATTAGCTGATAAACTGATAAAAAATGCACTATTTATAGGTAAAATCTTATTCTCAGCAAAAATGACAGACCTCTGTCACCTGGTATAGTGTACCTTATTTCATAAGAAAAATATAAATATCAACAGGAAAATAATTACAAAATATATAGTAGAGTCCCAGTCCTCAACTGTACTAGAACCTGACAATCGGATTTCAACACAAAATTTTGAGTAAATTTTGCATCAGAGCTCAAACAAAAAACCGGAATCTGAGCCATTGAATCAGATGATTCTTGTAAACAACAAGTTTTTGGTCAGTCACTGTATCGTTTAAAGCCTAATCGCTCTGCTGCTATTGTTTTGAGCAAGTAGTAGTACACCCTTGTAAAAGTATTTCTTTACTTTTTGAGGCTTTCTATAATACTGTACTTTTGATTCAATCACTGGTCCCAAGACAGCCATTGCAGACAAACAGAAAAGGAAAACTGTAAGAACCATAACTGACCTTAAGGAGATTATTGAAAATTATGAGAGGCATTCATGTGACAACCTTAAATCCTGCAAGATTTTTAACCCTTTAATGCTGATTGGACGTATTAAACGTCGATATAAATTGTCTGTAGGGTGCGGATTGGACATATATACGTCGATATAAAAATTTTTTTTTTAAATTAGCGGAAAAATAGTTATAGGCCTACTAGGCAAAAACTTTTGAATCACGCGCCTTGGGGGATGCTGGGAGCTCACGGATCAAGGTGTTGTTTTGTTTACAATCGTTACCCAGGTGCGCAAGCACGAATTTCTTTCTCCTCGCACTAAAAAGCATCAGCGACACATCTAAGAAATTATTTTGTCACTTTGACATAATTTTTGCACCATTTCATATTAGCCGTTACATGGAGTATTATATATGAAAATGTGCGCAATTTTATGTAGAATACGACACTAAACAACTCATGGTTGTAGCTTTTATCAGTTTTGAAAAATTTTCATATAAATAACGATAAGTGCCAAAATTGCAACATTCGGTCAACTTTGACTACTGAAATGGTTGAAAAACGCAATTGTAAGCTAAAACTCTTATATTCTAGTAATATTCAATCATTTACCTTCATTTTGCAACAAATTGGAAGTCTCTACAAAATATTTCGATTCATGGTGAATTTATGAAAAAACTTTTTCCTTACGTCCGCGCGGTAACTCTTCTGAAAAACTCATATATTTTTTCGTCCGATTGTCATAATGTTTGCACCATTTTAAATTAGCCGTTACATAAAGTTTTACATATGGAAATGTGTGCAATTTTATGTAGAATACAACAAAAAACAACCCATGGTTGTAGCTTTTATCAGTTTTGAAATATTTTCATATAAATAACGATAAATGCCAAAATTTCAACCTTCGGTCAACTTTGACTCGACCGAAATGGTAAAAAAAACATAATTGTAAGCTAAAACTCTTACATTCTAGTAATATTCAATCATTTACCTTTATTTTGCAACAAATTGGAAGTCTCAAGCACAATATTTCAATTTATGGTGAATTTATGAAAAAAAAATTTTTTCCTTACGTCCGTGCGGTAACACTTCCGAAAAAAATAAGAAATTTTTTTGTCCGATTGTCGTAATGTTTGCACCATTTTAAATTAGCTGTTACATAAAGTTTTATAAATGAAAATGTGTGCAATTTTATGTAGAATACAACAATAAACAACCCATGGTTGTAGCTTTTATCAGTTTTGAAATATTTTCATATAAATAATAATGTGGCAAAATTTCAACCTTCGGTCAACTTTGACTCGACCGAAATGGTAAAAAAACGCAATTGTAAGCTAAAACTATTACATTCTAGTAATATTCAAATATTTACCTTTATTTTGTAACAAATTGGAAGTCTCTAACACAATATTTCGATTTATGGTGAATTTATGAAATAAACTTTTTCCTTACGTCCGCGTGGTAACTCCTGAAAAAATAAGAAATTTTTTCGTCTGATTGTCGTAATGTTTGCACCATTTTAAATTAGCCGTTACATAGTTTTATATATGAAAATGTCCACAATTTTATGTAGAATACAACAATAAACAACCCATGGTTGTAACTTTTATCAGTTTTTAAATATTTTCATATAAATAACGATAAATAGAAAAAATTCATCCTTTGGTCAACTTTAACTCAACCGAAATGGTCGAAAACTGCAATTGTAAGCTACAACACTTACAGTCTAGTAATATTCAATCAATTACCTTCATTTTGCAACAAACGGGAAGTCTATAACACAATATTTCGATTTATGGTGAATTTTTTAAAACTTCTTTTTTTTATGTCTGCGCGTTACGAATTCATGCATCATTTTGTGATAATATTTTCTCTGTGTTGCCTTGATTGTTTTACAATGTGTTATATACCAAAATGATCGCAATTTAGTGTACAATACAACAACAAAAATTAACTCGTTAGATTCAACCATTTTGCTCACAGTGCGATTTGTATACAATTATATATGAAATTTTTTTTTCGCGCTGTCATATATCCCAATATTTATATATGATAATGATATTTTTTTCATTTCTGATGGTTGCATACTAAACTTCAAGCATACTAAACTTCAGGCAATGACAAAAAAAGGAGCCAAAAATGAACAATTAATCTTGAAAACTAAGCGTGCTGTGATTTTTTGAAAAAAACATTTTTTCCGCTTCTGCGCTCACTCGCGAACGCCGCCGGCATACGGGAGACGATTTTTAAAATACCGCTTCGGTGTTTAAGGGTTAATGATAGGTTAGTCCCTGAAGTGTCGCCAGTTGTGTCAATAGTTAACATCTGTAATAATGATAACTGTAGGTAATACAAGTGAATCACTAGAAACAACAATTGATACTGTAAACAAAACAACTGTAATTACAGTATTTACCATAATTAGACATTAGGATGACCAAGCTCTCACTTTGTCACAAGTGTACGATCTCTATCCGTAATTCTAAAAACCAAAACACTTTATAAGCCTGAATATTTTTTGGAGAAAATGATCATTTGGAAAAGTTAAATGTATTACAGAACATAAACATGGTCATCATATGCCATTTGCATTTGATACTGTTTACATTCTCAAAATCTTGGCTGATTATGTACTATCAATATTTTCATTGCCATTAGCTGCTGGAAGACATGAAATCTGGAGATACTTTTTCTTGTAAAAGACAAAGTTGGGTTTAAAACATGCACAATCATAAGCATTAAGTGTGATTTCCCCAGTTCTGGACATCAATATTTCCTGCTCCGTTATTCTTTTTATTCAGCCTCAGCTGTAACCTGCAGTTTCAATTTACTGAGATTCTTTCTTCAGACGTCCATTGCATAAAGAATGAGTAAAAATGTATTTAATTTTACTTTTGGAAGCCACAATTGAAAATCAGCAGGGTTTAACAACGTAACTTTAATGAAAATGGTAAATGACATTGGAAATCAGCCATTTCTCGATTTGGTTGTTTATGTTGGTACAGGTTTACAATTGCTCCATCTGTAATTCTAAAACTCGGAGTTTTAGATATTTCTTAGTGGAAGATGAGTGCCATCCTCATGATATTACGTTATAGAGAGAGTTAGAGCGAGAGAGAGAGAGAGAGAGAAGAGAGAGAGAGAGTGTCCCCTGGTTAGGTTGTTGCACTGACAGATATCCATTAGCAAAAGTCCAATAATAGGCATGTATTGAGAATAATGATAATTTTAATAAAACTCTTCTTTTACTGTATTTAATTATATTGCATGTATTATACCATATTATCGTATTATAATATGAACAGAGTGATCTAACATTTGTATTCTGGTTTTGTTTACATTCTTAAATCAATCAGCTGATTTCGTTTTACTGATATCATCACCGTCTTTAGTTGCCAAATGGAATTTAATGCAGAAATGTGTTTCTTTCGTAAATGACCAAAACTGGGTCTAAGAACTGCAGTTACTTTATTTATAAAACGTATGTAGATTAAATGAAGTACATGTGTGTATTTGCCAGTTTCAGACAATACTTTTGCCTCCAAAACATTTTGCAGTCTACTCATTATTCATAGTTCCCATTCATGCTTAGACTTATGGTGCTCATTATTCATAGTTCCCAGTCGTACTGTTTCTTACTTACTATAGGGAAATATTTCTTTGGTAGTATTTTATAATCAAACTGAAGGGTTCTGTGATATTGATAGTTCCCCAGTTATCCATAAAATCGGGATTCTTTCAAATTTTAAATGAATACGTGTAAAGTCATGGGGACCTACTTCAAACGTGTATTACTCCGCCGATAGTGAATGTCACAGGCATTCATATGGTATGTTTTTAAACCATAAAGAGGCTATAAAAATGGCCCCTATTTTACAAGGATATTTTATGGAAAAAACTATTTTAATATCATAACATGTAATGAGATATTCTAAAAGTGATTTTGTATACAGTATTCCAATAGACTGTATGAAATTTATAATAAATTAATACAGAAGGTAAACATTTATATTTTATGTACTGTGATAGGCCATCAAGCTGGTGATGTGGCTGGTTTACAAGCTGATGATGTCACATAGGCATTTTTCTTAAGTTTGTGATAACAGACATGATTCGGCTTATTTTTAATATTTTATTAATTTGCTGTAACAATTAGGCTCGATTTTTCAATCTTTTATTAATACCAACAATTTTTGTGCCTATCCTGTACGGTACATACTACGTACCTAGCCTAGCCTACGGCACTCAGTCAATCATTGAGCGTGGGCCAGTTATTTTGATACAATATACATTTAAAAATAAAAAAAACTCTGTCTAATTAGGTACGTAATATTCATTGTAATTTGTGTTTAATGTTTTATATAAATAAGACAAGGTTAGAGTAATAACTGGTGGTCAAGAACGGATTAATCCATTTTCAGTTATTTCTTATGGTAAAAACTTTGCAAGTACACACTGGGTAAATGTTTGAAATGAATTTTCACTACTTTTGAATGGTAAAAACAGGGTGAAAGTATCAGTACAGACTGGTATCAGAATACAACTTCACTGAAAAACCCAAAAACTTTCTTAACAGACAATAAGACCATTAAGATTCTACTTATACAACAAGCATTTTTAGAACATAAAAGACAAATGATGTTCGGCTGAAAAATATATGGGAAAATATTTGAGACTAAGACACCTAAAATTTGGTGACTCTTTTATTCATTTCCTAAGGTTAACTGTTTATAAATCCTCACATCTACTGTCTATTTCCCTTTATCAAATGCTTTTCCAGGCCTTATGGTTTACTAATTCCTATACGGTTGTTACCAGTGTCTGCTGTTCAGGGCAGAATTACTCTCATGTTGTTGGTAGGTTATTAAAATCATTTTTATGGCAAGCCATGTTACCAATGTTCACCCAGCCGTATTAGTAAACTGCTACATTACAAGGTCCCTTTGTTGTAAGTGAATCACCATGTACAAAAAATATGCAATATAGGAGTATGAACCATATTTACAGAGGATTTTCTAATGTTACTAGGGATTACAACTCTCTCAGGCTTGAAAATATCAACCTTCTGGAATCAATAATACGAGTACCACAACACACTAACGTAGATTAAATGCTACTTACAGAAGACAGCTTATTCTCTGCTTTATCCAATGCATCCATAAAAGATGAAAAAGCAGTTTCAAACTTTTGTTCTTCCTCTTCTAACTCTTCATCATCCATTTCATGGTCAACATCCTACAAAACCAAAACAAACAACAGCATTTTTAAAAAGTAACATTACAATCTGATATATAATAATAACTTTACTATCAAAATATCTTTAAAAATACAATACCTCATATGCTGTAGTGATTTGAAAGTGGTTTAATACTAACACTCCATACATATTCCTAAATCATCTGTCTAAAACATTTATGTTTCCTGAGATACAAGCATGAAACATAATAGCCAACAATAACATAACTGAACAACAGTATTTCACACCTGGTTATGAAGCAAGAATTAAATGTGTAATAATTTTTTTCAAATCACAGTACATGTGACAAGAAGAAATGACATTCAAAGACAAAACCTTATAAAAAAAATTCAGGAAAGAGAGTAACGACAAATACAGAAACAAAACTTGTTTCTAAAGTGTGATAGGAGAAATTGCTCAATACTATTTCTTCTACGCCAGACATTCTCATTCTCATTCTGAGATTTTTGAAGACTAGCAAGGTTCTTCCTGTATGAAAGCAAATACCAAGAAAGACTGCTCCATGTGAAATCCTACTGTGAAACTTGTTTCCATGCTTCAACAGGGGTCCTCATCAAGTTTCATTCAACCAGTATAAAATACCCTTTCGATCAGTGACAATTAACATTAATTTCATTTTCTACATGGACAGAGTAAACATTGGACACATCTACATGACCAATCAAAACAGAGGGTTCATTTTTCCTTGTACAGGTAAAAGTAAAAGATTAAATTTTTAAATAAAAGTTTTTAAACAGTGGACCCCGTATTCACGTTCTTGGTATTTGCAGACTCACCTGTTTGTGGATTTTTCTGTGGAACCTATCTAAAAATTATGCACGGGAGGACTCGCTCATTCACAGGTTTTTCTGTGAAACATATCTATAAAATTATTCGTGGGTCCCTGCTATTCATGGATGCAAATTTTTTCCTACAGCAATATTCTGTATTTTCATGTTATTTACTGTATATCTGACATTACATATAATAACAATATTAAGGGGGCTGGCCGGAACCCTTATAGTATATGGTGGTATAGGGCGAAAAATGCAGTCATGAAAAAATTCACGGAGTTTCATATGGCAATTGATAATACGTATACGAAATATTTCATCAAAATTCCTCTTACTTTCGTAGTTACAGGGTAATTAGTTAACGTAACTCAATAAGCCTAAAACATTGATCCGTACAAAAAGATGCAATACAGTGGTACCTTGAGATACAAAATTAATCCGTTCCGAGGCGGCCTTCGTATCATGAGTTTTTCGTATCTTGAACCGCATTTTACATGTAAAATGGCTAATCCGTTCCAAGCCCTCCAAAACCACCCCAGTAAATTTCATTATAAAGCTAAATTGACCTATAAACAATGAAATACTACAACAATTTGGACAATTCAATACCTAACTTAATACTATGTACTGCTAATATGTACTACATAGTACCTGTAAATAAAGTGTATTAGTGCACATGGTATACAAGAAATACTGTACGTACATATGTACGTATGTAGTAAAATGTGGAAGCTTACCTATCGAGTGAGGCTATCTCCGAAAGTGGCGACAGAGGAGGAGGACAAACAGCAGATACGTACACTTAACTTTACGAAACACACAAAAAAATGTCAGGAAAACATAAACTAAACTTTACGAAACACATTAACAAAACTGTAACACTTAACTTTACAAAAAACTTTAAATTAAATTTTTGTTGTCTTTTATTGATTTTTAAATTTTTTTAACTTTTTTATACTTTACATATTTTACAAATTTTCAATTTCTTCACCATCTACATATTTTACAAATTTTCAATTTCTTCACCACCGAATGGATGCCAGTCCGTTTACAGAATTTTTCGAACCACCCATGAGAAGCCTTGAACTCTGGGGTAGCCGTTGATGTCCCTTCTCCTCCGTCGTCTTTGGCTTGGGCAATCAAATCGACGAAAATAGCGCTGGCCTTCTGGCAGATTGCCGTCTCGGTTATCGTATCGCCAGCAATTTCTTTGTCCTCAATCCATAGAAGAAGAAGCCTCTCCATTTCATCATGCACATGGCTCCTCTTGTTGGACAAAATAGTCACGCCCTTGGAAGGTGTAGCTGCTTTGATGGCTTCCTTCTGCTTAAGGATGGTGCCTATCATCGACGGATTTTGGCCATATTCCTTAGCGATCACACTCAACCGCATGCCAGCTTCATACTTTTTTATTATCTCCATTTTTGTCTCCATAGAAAGCATTTTCTTCTTTCTGTGAACTTCAGCAACTTTCTTGGGACCCATGACTATACTGTACATAATTAAGTTATGTAGTATACTAATTAAGTTATCACACAACACGATAAAGTAGTACAACGAAATCGTATATGTGAACGAACGAAATCCGCGTGCGTACGATAACGCTGGTGAGAAGCAATGGCTGACGGAAAACGCCGCTACGTACGATGCATGATGGCATCATGGGAGAGATGCTGACCAATAGGAGAGTGGGAGGATGGTGGCGAGTCTACTCAGTTGGCGGCGCGCGAGTTTCAAAATTGTTATTGGTGGTCCGGGCGAATATCGGACTTGACAGCAACAACCTTTCGTATCTTGAGCAATTTTCATATGTAGAGCCGTAAAATTTTTCGTATTTGCTTTCGTATCTCGAGTTTTTTGTAAGTTGAGCCTTTCGTATCTCGAGGTACCACTGTATTTCTTCTATTATCATAAATTTTGATAATGTCAAAGAAATTGGGAGAAATGGCATCTGTAGACATTCCCCGAGTCAAGAAGAGTCAAGAAGAGAGACTTCAGTCAGCTACCAACCAAGTCCAACCATCAGTGCAAGCACAAACTTCAAGTATGTATTCTACACATTCGATTTCACCTCTGACATTCGCTTGCTTTTACTTATGTTTATGTATGTTTTGGCAAGAATTTCATCATGCCAATGATGAAAAGACAAGGAAAACATCTTGCTAACATACAGACAAAGAAAAATCGCTCTAGTATTATTACAGAATATCATAATATACGCATAGTTAGTGAAGAGAGAGGGGAGGGTTGCCTAGTAATGCCCCCTTCTTGCCTGACAGCACATGTCACACTGTGCCCAAGGCTACGATCTTTGAGCAAAGACATCTTCATTTATGATAAATAACATAGTTTTGGTTTTTTAATACCCAAAATGGAATATGAAATTCATAATAATCATGACTTATTAAATTGTCTGTGTAAAAAAAGAGTACACCTTCGAGTTTCACCTCTGACATTCCCTTGCATTTACGTTTGTTTATCTTTGTTTCAGCAAGAATTTCATCATGCCAAAGAGGAAAATACAAGGAAAACATCTCGCTAACATACAGAAGAAGAAAATTCGCTGTAATAAGCCGAGTTAGTGAAGGGGAGAGAGAGAGTTCCATACGGAGTGCCCCATCTTGCCTCAAGCAGTGCCTCAGGCTACGATATATGAGCAAAGGGATCATCATTTATGATTAAATTATGATAAATAAAATAGTTTTGGTTTATTAATACACAAAAAAGAAATATACATTCATAATAATAATTATTTATTAACATTGTCTTTATAGAAATACGAAGGAAAACTTTGAACACCCGTATCTCAAAACTATACTTATTGACCTTCAAAATCTATCTTTTCACTTAGTTTTAAAGCTATAACATTGGAATTTGGTATATAACTCAGAAAGACATTATAGAACAATCAAATAGAGCCCTTTTTTCCAATTTTTGTTTTGTCTTTTTTTTTATAAATTTTTTTCTCGTGATTTATAGGGTTTATTTTTTTACCATTTTGAGAAATCCATATCTAGCAAAAAAATGACTTTTAGAAAAAAAACTCCCCATTTGATTGGAGGTCTACATCAGGTCTATATATGGTAGTAATCCTAGGTCTTAATATTAAATATCAAGGGAGGAGATATTTGAAAAAATGGTTATTTTCGGGATAAATCGCCCTGGCGTCACAAAACCGAAGGTCAGAGGCGAAAATCATATGCGGTTTGGAGATGTCCCAAGTCACCTTATTAAGTGGTATTGTTAGAACTTTATCCTTTTCTGTTTGTAATTAGCTTTAGTTTACCCTATTTTTTCGTTTACTTTAGTATTCCCTTCAGGGATTTAAGTTTTCTTCCTCCATGTTATTTTGGATTTCCCTTCCTGTTTTTGATCCTTGGCTTGTTTATTCTCAGAGTCCCGTTTTTGGTCTCCTTGGATCATTCCGAGGTGACTTTGGAAGTCCCTGTGCCTTGGTCAAGGCAGTTGTGTTTTCTGGCCTTTCGTGATATACAACTTCTTTGGACTACTGCAAGTACAACTCGTAACTCCCCCCGGAATTCTGGAAGAATTTTCGTTATTTGGAGCTGGAGTCGTCCACATCACTGCGATTTCTCCTCTTGCTGTAGCCTTGGGCCAGTATTTGCCTGGGGGACCCCATCGAGTGCAGGTATAAGTCATCACATTTTTATTGATGCTGTGGGACGTGAGGCCGTTGTGTTATAGTCAGGCCTGACTTTGGACCTCGTAAGGCTGTCCCTGTCTAGTAGCCTTTGTCTACGGACGTTGACGTGCTGGGACGAATAGTTCCTGTCACGTTTATCTGCTGATGCCATGCCCCATAGTTCAGCAGTTCCTGTTCACTCTAGGATCTCTGTGGAGGTTTAGTCTTTTGGTGGCCACCGTGTGCTAGAGGAAGGGATTTCCTTTAGATTTGTAAATCGTTAGGCTTCTTATCTGGCCGACATTTCTTGTTTCTTTCAGAACCCCCTTTTCCCCTTTTATTTGGTATGTATGGTTTTATGTGCTATCTTTAATGGTGTAGGAGATTTGCTTTAATTTTGTTTTCACTGTGTGATTGACATTCATTTATTATTGTATTTTTAGAGGTTCTGTTAATCATTTCTTTCTTTAGCAAATTTTGTAATAAACTTAAAGATTTTATTTATGGTATTTGTATCCCTCACTATTAATATGCGCACACTGTAGGTTATTTCACTCTCTGTGACTCTAACTTAGAGAACACCTGTTGAAAAGATAATGAGTGGTTCAGTTTTTTCTGAATGATGTTAGACCTTTGTGAAGGGTCATAACATATTTTGGCGACCTTATTGCCAGGATTTCCGATCCTGTAAGGTGTTCTCAGTGTGCGGTATTAATTTTGAGGGTTATTGGCATAGGTCTAGCACCTCTAGGTATTTGTATCTGGCTTTGTAAGTTTTCTTTATTTCTTCATAATGGCGGCTGCTGCTATTTTGGATATAATCAGTGGAGAAGGCTGGGAAGAGAGGTTGGCTGATCTAAATAGGGATGAATTGATTACTGTGGCTAATTATTTGGACTTAGAGTTTGACCCCTCTATCAAAAAAAAGTTTGTTATTGTTAACCATTTATGAAAATGTTAGGTCTGTAAAACCAGATGGTGATAAGGAGGTGAAATCGGTGGTAACTGTGGAATTGTTGGAAAGGCAAATTCAGTTGCAGACTTTAGAGTTTGAGATGGAAAAGTTTAGGGCAGGAGAGAGACAGAAAGAAAGACAGTTCGAAAGAGAAAAATGGGGGGCTAACCCGTCTTCTCCCTCGCCGTCCTCCCCTGAGTCATCTCTTGGTCCAGTGATTAATTTGGTACAGGCATTGAAATTTGTTCCCACGTTTCAAGAATCTAATGTAGCTGAGTTCTTTGTGTCCTTTGAGAGAATGGCCGCTAGGCTGCAGTGGCCAGTAGAGCACTGGACTACCTTAATACAGAGTAAATTTATTGGGAAAGCACAGAAGGTATGTAACCTTGGATGAGAGTCTGGCCTCGGATTACGAGAACGTTAAGGCCATTATATTAAAGGCATATGAGTTGGTCCCGGAAGCCTATAGACAGCGTTTTCGGAACTGGCAGAAAACTGATGATCAAACCTTTGTAGAGTTTGCCAGGGGGAAACAACAGTTTGCCGAGGACTGGTTTAAGTCGAAGGAAGTAGAGTTTCGTAAGTTGAAAGAATTATTGTTAATTGAGGAATTTAAGCGATGTGTTCCTGATAAGTTAAAATCTCATTTGGAAGAACTAAAACTGGATAAATTGCAGGAGGTGGCTGTAACTAGCGACGAATATATTTTGTCTCACAAAGTTGAATTTCAGAATATTACTTCAGAAGGTATGTCTGGTTGGAATAAGTCTAGCCGTAGTAATAATGTCTCTTCCAGGAATAATAATAATAATGTCTCTTCCAGGAATAATAATAATAATGTCTCTTCCAGGAATAATAATAATAATGTCTCTTCCAGGAATAATAATAATGTCTCTTTCAGGAACAATAATAATGTCTCTTCCAGGAATAATAATAATGTTTCTTCTAGGAATAATAATGATAATGTGTTTTCCAGGAAGGCAGGGATAGTTATGACTCTGGGAAAGGTATAGTTTGTTTCTTTTGTAAAAAAAAAGGGGTCATGTTAAAAGTAGGTGTTTCGCTTTCAAGAAGTCTCGACAGTTTCAGCAAAGACCGGTAATGGGTGTAGGAAACAATGAAGCTGAGTCTGTTAAAACCAAAACGGGAAATCAATGACTAGGTGGCAGTTTTGGTAAATTCATCTCTGAGGGTTGTGTGGCAACTGTTGGTTCATCCTTGGAAAGGGGGGTGCAAATTTTAAGAGATACGGGTGCTGCGCAATCCTTAATCCTGAGAGAGGCGCTGCCAGTTGATTTTGAAGCTTCTGAGGAAGAATTTGTAATCTTGACAGGTTTTCCAGATTCAGTGGAGTCTTATCCCATCGGCGTTTTTTGTTTGAACTGTCCGTCATTCTCTGGAACCGTTAAATTGGCTATTGTGGAAAAATTCCGTGAAAGGTGTAGATGTCGTCTTGGGTAACGACATAGGTTATAAAAACACAACTTGTCCTATTTTGATGGTAAATCCCGAAATTTCTGTGGTCACTCGTTCATTAGCTAGGGTTGTTGACGCTCCAGAGTCAACAACCGATTTAGATTTAAGTAGTCTAGAAAGTAGTGGTAGTGGTAGCAGTAGTAGTGATAATGTAGTAGATAATTTAGTTAAACCAAATTGGACAAGGGAAGAGCTTATCAAAGCACAGAAGACAGAATTCCATAATTTACCCAGGGAGTCTGGCCCTCTTCTTGATTTGACGGTGCCTCAGTACCGAATAATTAATAAAATTCTGTACAGGTGCAGTAGGCCTAAAGAGGTGGATAATGACCAATATGAGGTGGTTCGTCAGTTAATGGTTCCTTTTGATTTCAGATTGAGATTGATGTCTGTGGCTCATGAAAATCATTTGGCAGGGCATTTCGGAATTCGGAAGACAACGTTGAAACTTCTATCCAACTTTTGGTGGCCCGGTTTGAAATCTGATGTGAAGAAGTTTGTCAACGGTTGTGGTATTTGTCAGAAGGTAGGAAAACCTAATCAATTGATTCCAAAGGCGCCGTTAATCCCAATTCCTTTGGTGTCAGAACCTTTCAGAGGTGATAATCGACGTAATTGGTCCTTTGCCTAGATCACGGAGTGGGAATGAATACATTTTTACCATTATAGATAGGATGTCCCGTTTTCCTGAGGCTATTCCCCTCCGTACGATCAAGAGTATGTAAATTGTTGATGTGTTAATAAATTTCTTTACAAAGTTCGGGTTGCCTAAGGTAATCCAAAGTGATAATGGCTCTAATTTCACCAGTAGGTACTTCAGAGAAAAAATGGCTGAGTTGGGGATTAAACACGTCACCTCATCCCCATATCATCCGGAGTCTCAAGGCGTGCTAGAGAGGTTCCACCAAACGTTGAAGTCAATGTTGAAGAAATATTGTTTGGCACATGGGTCCGAGTGGGATAAGGAACTTCCATATCTATTATTCGCTTTTCGTTCAACTCCTTTCAACTTAGTTTTTGGGCACAGTGTTCGTGGTCCTTTGGAAGTGATAAGAGAAGTTTGGGAAGGTGACAGTCCTGATATGAATTTGTTGGACTATGTGTCTGGACTTGGTGAGAAATTGACTAAGGCATGGGAGTTTGCTCGGAAAGTTTGGAAAGCAGCCAAGGTAAAACAAATGAAATATTATTTTGACAAGAAATCCAAGCCTCGTAGTTTCGCTGTAGGCGAAAAGGTGTTGGTGATATTGCCTTTACCGGGAGATTCATTAAGGGCTTCTTTATCAGGTCCTTGGAAGGTAATTAAGAGAGTCAATGAAGTTAATTATTTGGTGGAGACTCCTGAGCGCAGGAAGCCGTATCAACTCTGCCATGTGAATATATTAAAGAAATTTGTAGATAGGGAAAATGCGATTCCTATGGCTTTTGTTGGAAGTTGTAATAATGTTGATTATGATTCTTTTGCAGATAATTTTGATGAGAGTAAATTAGTTGACAAAGAGTGTTGGCCTTCTGATAATCAGAATTCATTGGTAAATTTTGAGAGTAAAGTTATGCATTTGGATATGGAGAAACGTAGAGTGTTGAAAAAGTTGATGTATCGTTACAAAGATCTATTTTCAGATGTCCCTGGTCGTACATCAATTTTGGAGCATGATGTTGATATAGGTAATGCCCTTCCAGTCAAGCAGTCCCCCTATCGTTTGAATCCTATGAAAAGTGAGGTGGTGGCCAAGGAAGTGGAGTATATGCTAAAACATGGTCTCATAGAACCGAGTGATAGTCCTTGGTCTTCACCTGTGGTATTGGTGAAAAAGTCTGATGGAGGGTACAGGATGTGTGTAGACTATCGGAAATTGAACGAGGTGACCCGTTCCGATAGTTTCCCCCTGCCTCGGGTGGAGGACTGTATTGATCGGTTGGGGCGGGCAAAGTACATTAGTAAGTTTGACCTTCTTAAAGGTTACTGGCAGGTGCCACTAACTAAATGTGCCAGGGCTTTGTCTGCTTTTGTCACTCCTCAGGGTTTGTTTCAATGTCGGGTGATGCCATTTGGGTTGAAGAATGCTGCCGCAACCTTTCAGAGGTTAATGAATTCTGTGGTTTATGGTTTGGAAGGTTGTATGGTTTATATCGACGACATTGTAATTTATAGTGATGATTGGAACACTCATATGGAACGCATGGAAGCTCAATTTAAAGTGTTGAGAAGAGCTGGTTTGGTTGTGAATTTGGGTAAATGCGACTTCGCTAAGGCAGCAGTAGTGTATTTAGGGCATATTGTTGGTAATGGAAAGGTGGCTCCAAAAAGAGCTAATGTGGAGGTGGTAGAGAAGATGCCAGTTCCTTCCTGCCGGAGGGATGTTAGGAGATTCCTTGGTCTAGTTGGGTACTATAGGCGTTTTGTGAAAAATTTTTCAGACATTGCAAATCCCCTTACTAACCTTCTTAAAAAACAGGTGGCTTTTGTTTGGACTGGAGAGACTCAAAGGCTTTGAGTCCCTCAAGAATGTTTTATTAATGCTTTCCAGTATTGAGAGCCCCCAATTTTAGCATTCCTTTCTCACTTGCTACAGATGCAAGTGATGTTGGAGTTGGGGCAGTGCTCTTGCAAGAGGATGAGCAAGGTATATCACACCCGGTAGCCTACTTCTCAAAGAAGTTGACTCCTCCGCAGAGGAAATATTCTACTGTGGAGAAGGAAACTTTGGCGTTAATTATGTCCATTAATCATTTTAATGTTTATCTTTCTTCCACAGATTCTCCTATCTTAGTCTTAACCGACCACAACCCTTTGACGTTTCTCAATCGGTTTAAGAATAAAAATCAAAGATTGGCTCGGTGGAGTATATTGTTGCAGGAATGGGACCTACAAATCAAACATATCCCTGGTAAAGACAATGTGTTGGCAGATGCCCTTTCTCAAATGGGGGTTTGAATTCTTTGGTGGCTGGATTAACGTATGTGATTTGTTTTCTCTCGTCGTTTCCGAATTTTTGACATGGTTTTGAGTGGGGATGTGAGGGAGGGAGAACCGGTTTTTGTAGGTTTTCTTGGATTGAGTTATTGTGACTTATGGTAAATTGTATTGGTGTTGTCGATCGTTCTCACAGAAAATTTGACACTGTTTATGGTGATAATAAGGTTTACTGTAAATTAGATTTAAGGCTGTGGTGATGGTGAACTATATATTATTAAGGTGTTTAGAGAAGTAAGGAGAGTTGGATCCTCATTATCTATGAGTGTTAGGGCAATGTAACCCATTATGTTAATTTAAGATTTCAGGTTTATCCTCAGTGGAAATGAAACTGTTTTGGAATTGTAATCATATTTCACAATGTGTGAGTGGTTTTGTCACTTAGTTTGAGAACCTTTTGGGGAAAGGTATTTCCCAGAACTTGTTGTTATGGTGCCTTTTGTGATATAAACCAGGACAATTATGGTTACTTTTGACTCTACACCAGAGAAACGGTTTAGTGAAGTGAGGAATTGAGCCGTAACCTGTGTTATCTGTGTTGTGTGTATATGTATGTATATATTTTTTCTTTCAGGAAAATTTTTGTAAGCCAACTCTTTATGCTATGCTTCTTTTAGTAATGTTAAGCCGTTCTTGTCTTTGTTAACCTTTTAACAGATGTATGTTTATGAGGGAAATATTGTTCCATAAACTTTGTACCATATGTCAATTTATTGTTGTATAAAATTTTTTTTTTTTTTTTTTTTTTTGGTAGGTGTGGAGGTGTTAGAACTTTATGCTTTTCTGTTTGTAATTAGCTTTAGTTTACCCTATTTTTTGTTTACTTTAGTATCCCTTCAGGGATTTAAGTTTTCTTCCTCCAAGTTATTTTGAATTTCCCTTCCTGTTTTTGATCCTTGGCTTGTTATTCTCAGAGTCCCGTTTTTGGTCTCCTTGGATCATTTCCGAGGTGACTTTGGAAGTCCCTGTGCCTTGGTAGGCAGTGTGTTTCTGGCCTTTCGTGATATACAACTTCTTTGGACTACTGCAAGTACAACTCCGTAATTCTGGAAGAATTTTCGTTATTTGGAGCTGGAGTCGTCCACATCACTGCGACTTCTCCTCTTGCTGTAGCCTTGGGCCAGTATTTGCCTGGGGGACCCCACCGAGTGCAGGTATAAGTCATCACATTTTTATTGATGCTGTGGGACGTGAGGCCGTTGTGTTATAGTCAGGCCTGACTTTGGACCTCATAAGGCTGTCCCTGTCTAGTAGCCTTTGTCTACTCGGACGTTGAACGTGCTGGGACGAATAGTTCCTGTCATGTTTATCTGCTGATGCCATGCCCATAGTTTCAGCAGTTCCTGTTCACTCTAGGATCTCTGTGGAGGTTTAGTCTTTTGGTGGCCACCGTGTGTTAGAGGAAGGGATTTCCTTTAGATTTGTAAATCGTTAGGCTTCTATCTGGCCGACATTTCTTGTTTCTTTCAGAACCCCCTTTTATTTGGTATGTATGGTTTATGTGCTATCTTTAATGGTGTAGGAGATTTGCTTTAATTTTGTTTTCACTGTGTGATTGACATTCATTTATTATTGTATTTTTAGAGGTTCTGTTAATCATTTCTTTCTTTAGCAAATTTTGTAATAAACTTAAAGATTTTATTTATGGTATTTGTATCCCTCACTATTAATATGCGCACACTGTAGGTTATTTCACTCTCTGTGACTCTAACTTAGAGAACACCTGTTGAAAAGATAATGAGTGGTTCAGTTTTTCTGAATTGATGTTTAGACCTTTGTGAAGGGTCATAACAGTATGAATATCAAAGTCCTGTCCTTAAAAAATATCATTAGCCGGCCGGCCCCCTTAAATCATACAGCCCTTACTGGTATGAATGTTGATGATGATATTATAGCTGTGCTGCTTGATGAATGATGATGAAGATAGACTGCACAGCAAGGTGGAGGAGTTACATATCCTTTGAGGGTGCCTCTTCACTTTCTTCAGGAGGCAATTCGTCAGAGATTTCGGGAAGCATCATCTTGTTGAGGTGATTGTACATCTGCACAAACAAGGCATGATAGGGCTTCACTATTTCATTAATGGTAATAATGAAATTTGTGGCCCTTTCTTCATTCTTATCCTATGACTTTACCATTGTCTGTACCTGCCTGACTTTTCTGATCGATCTGTTAAAGTTAAAGTCCTCCTGGGCCTCTGTGAGGCTCATAGGGCAGGTGCTGATTTCCTGTTTCTTTGGCCGACAGCCAGTCGGGGACAGGTCCCAATGCCTAAGACATGTGGCAAGTGTGTTGCTAGGCCCACAGTTTAAACCCCCAGCCAGAGAGCTGATACCTATTCTACTCACCATCAAGTTTTCACGCTGCTAGGTTGGCAGGCCACCGGGTTTATGCAATGGCGTCATTCCCAAACCACCAGTGAGCGGCGGGGTTTGAACCCGTCCTCCTAACTGATAGGAGAGAACCTTGCCACTGCTTCACCATGGCAACAATTTGTAGACCACAAAATTCTTCAAAATCCTGGTCAATTGGCAGCAAGTTCTCCAAGAATGACCTCCCCAAGTATTTTGCCCTCCTCATATTCGTTCTCAATGCAGGCGACTGTACTTTCAGTCACACGGTAATGGGCTGCTACTTCTCTATGACTTCTGCCCTCTCTTAAAATGACAATCATGTCTATTTTCTCCTCAGCTCTCATTAACTGTAAGGGCCTTTGACACTTGGGCTTTTTGCCAGAAGCCTGAGGAAAAGCAGAATGTTTAGAGGACATTTTAAAGAATAATTCTTAGTCCATAGTAGTTTACGTACTATACCTACCAACCACAAAGAAATGTACAAACAAGAGAATGTTGCACTGTACGTATTGGGTCAATTCGGTACAGTATGCGCACTGATATTCTGCGCACACTGTACATTTTATGAAATGTTTTGTTTTAAGATGATTTTCAAATATTATATGTACGTACTTAAAGTGTTTTAAGATGATGCTATGAGTACACAGAGCATATCTAAAATACAAGACAATGGGAATAGCAGGGTATGTATATTTGTCTGTGGTATGCTGTATTTTCATGCATGCGTACTAAGCATATTTTCATAACTAAATAAATTTTTTATTAAGAAAAAAAAGTTATTAATTTTCAAATATGTATTACATTTCTCTAAAAAGTTCAAGCAAACAGCAAAATTTCAATAATAATTTGTTTTTCTTAAAAGATGCTTAACCCAAGCCAACCTTCTGCAAGTAAAACAATTCTTAGGACACCGTGATGCCCTCTTAAGAGCAGTACCCAGACGAAATGATACCCAACACGCTATTGTCTGTCCTCTGCTAAGCAGCCAATCTAGGAGAAGCATTCATTTTCCTTGGAGCTCATTGGCTGTACACTTGGAGTTGACTGGTTGAAACATGAGACCCATCTCATGAAGATGGAATTATGAGTATCGTACATCTCTCCCTAAACAGCCTCACTGCGTAGAGTTAATGATATAGGCGGACTTAATCTCAAATCTGTACATATCAGCAAGTATTCATGTGAATCGTGCTGAAAATGGCTCCTAAAAAGCGCCCTGCTCCTTCAAAGGCTTCTGGCAAAGAGCCTATGAGAAAGAAGACCGTAATGAAGCTCAACAAAGTGACAGTTCTTGATATGCTGAAGGAAGGAGGGCAAACGTTTTGCAATAGTTGACCGCCATTTTAATGTGAACGAGAGCGTGCTGAGATACATTAAGAAAAAAGAAAGTGAAATCAAAAAGTATGAGCATGACCTACTTTAGTACAGCAAAAGCAGTGTCGACAGTGCCTGATAAAACAATCGCATGGATGGAATCTGCACTGTTGGGCACTAGGACAATTCAGCAGCTGAAACAACCTTTTCAGTGGCTGAGAATTACTAATTACTTGAAAATGCGCCATTGGTGCCACTAGCCTGCACTGGAAAGCACATACCTATGGATGCCTTTCTAATGGCTCTAAGACCTAGGACCAGCAGCGATAGGCTCGATTGAGGGGGGGCCAACTACCTGAGGGTAAACCCCACTGACCTCCCTTGGACTTCCAGTTTGTCTCCTCTCAGGTTTAGGGGTCTGATAGGGAACTTTGTCTAGGAGTGTCGGCGGGACGAGCAATCACCTCCTTCACTATTACAAGGTTAATTTCTGTTAACCAAGATACAAGACTGGCAAAGGTGCGGGAAGGAAGCAAAGGAAGCAGGTGAGGGAGCAAGTGGATAAAAAATATGAGGGCTAGTAGCAGGGTAGAAAAGGGATTTTGACGTAGGAAAAATCTATTTCTGGGCGAGGAAGCCGTGTCGCCCAGTGAAATGTGTCCTCTTTAGCACTATTTCTAGTAAAATATTGCTATGATACCAGAGAACTGCTAAATTGGACATGTCAGAAGTCTCTGACTCGCTCACCTAAATAAAAGGTGTCAGTATAGAACTGGGGCGAGTGTTAAACATTACCACAGCAACCCCTCCAATTAGCTGGCACCAGAGGATAGATGGTGCCAGGCTAGATGGTGTCAGGCAAGCTAGTAGCTCAAAAGCCAAGAGCTCGGAAGTTGGCGAGCACTATTGGGCACTGGGAGCTGACTTTGACAGCCAAATCATCCACAAAACCCTAATGCAACCAAAAACAAAGTGAAATTCTCTCCTTACTACATTCTGCCCTTAAACTTATCAGTTTTCAGCTCAGGAAAGTGTGATATGAAGATGTTTAGTTAATTCTTTAACAATAATTGTTTTTGGGTACACAGAGCACCCCATACAGACACATCAATTCTCATGGAACGCTAAGACTTGCAGGTATGTATTTCATTACCGAAAATATTGGTTCAGTAGCAAACGCAACGTTCATGTTTATGACACTATTCAGTAACGAAATTCACTACTGTGGCAAAATGTGATAAACTTGAATCAGATTAATAGCAAAACAATAAAATGCTGATCCTGAAAGCTATAAGCTTGAAGTATACCCGAAATCATAAATCATAGCTAATACATTACTGACATCTGGTTAGAAAGCCGGCAAATAATGAAAAAAAAAAAAAATAAATAAATAAAGCTGCTGCAAAGATCCAATGTTTACATTGAGACTGGCAGAAACAGAATGAGGTTTTCTGCTAAATCGTTCCTAGTATTCCCATTAGTAGGTGGGACTAGTCATCTACACTAAAACAAATGAAGTGCTAGTGCGAATTATGAAATTATGCTGCCATGATAGTTTGAAACTGATAGCTATGTAATTACTAGGTAAGTTACTTAATTAAATGCAGTATATACATAAAATAAATCTCTTACTGACCCTTGCAATTTAGCATCCAGCTGCTTGTTAACAGACAAGGAAGGTCAGGGTCTAGAGGAATGGAAGTACTAACTAGAATCAAGCAACTTATCTAGCAAGTGAAGAAACTTTGTTGTTACTGGATACCAGAGTTTTACCATGGGCATCCCAGATTCAACTTCTTTTGGGAAGGCATCAACCATTAACCTGATTTAGAAATTTACAGCCAACAGCACCATAAACAGTAAAGCAAATTCTCTGGATGGGTGGACCGTGTTGATCTACGATCTCACAAATTCATAGAGGGGAACATGCATTAATTGTTCTGACAGTTCCTGCTGTGCATTTTGGCATTAAACTTTGGCTGCTTGAGGCTCTTACATCAATGAGCAAGATGTTTGGAGTCAGTGGTTCATCACATATCCAACAAACTGTAAGCACACCTTAGGATGTACAAAACATTCCAACGGAATTTGTATTTTTCTCAGCTACAAACCAAAGGACTACATTAATGTCAGTCTCATCTGGTGAACTAAGGAGCTTCAACATTGCATCATGCAGGACATAGTCTCTGTTGTATCATGCAAACTAGGCATGTTACAGTAATGGTTTAATACATAACTTATACTAACACCTAAATGGTTGGTAACTTGTATCAAGACTTTCACGTTTCTAGTGCAAAATCCTATTAAGAATAATTAATTTTTAATGGATGGACACCTTCTCAAGAGTAGTAGAGAAGCAATATTAAGCATCATCGATTTGAAAGGAATTGGGTGGGAAAGAGGTGCCAATACTTCTATAGCCCATAAATTTACTAATGGCAACTTTTACACTGGGTAAATTCACAAATCTGGATCTCAGAACTTCAGTTCTACTTCTGACTTCAAAGGAGAATGTACTGCGTCTGTCTCACATGGTGTCTTTGTAAATTTGCTCATATATATACGAAGGTGTTGCTTTTAGTTTTTGTTCGTCTTTTAAGATAGTATGTGGCTGTAATAATTTTGCAAAGAAAAGTGCAAAGAAATATTAGAAAAAACATGTACAATTAAAAAAGTTACGGAATCTTTGTTCTTGGTAAATTTATGTAAATATTTTTCAAAGAAATATGCTAAGAATTTGTTACTGATTTTATTTCTTATCTGTATTGATATTGTGTGAACTGTAATTATAATTTTACAAAATACAAAATTAATTAGAAAAAACATATAGACATTGGTAAAATTTATGATTGTCTTGTAAAAGAGGCCCAACAAGGGGTTGTAAATAGTCCTTTTCAACTACTCATGCTTTGAATTTTTCCTTCACCATGTGCATTTGCATATCTTCCTCTTTCCATTGATGTGTTTTCGTAAATTGGCCGAACTCAAAGTTTACCCGGACTGAGGAGCTGCATATTGATTTTTTACCAGTCCACTAAGGTTTAAAATACAATTTGGTGCATGAATTAATAAAACACTAAGTATACGTAATGCAAATAAGAAAATGAAAATAACTCATACCTTTCTCATCAACTTCCTAGTCCATTCCTTGACTTCTTTCTCTAGCTGCTTAATTTGGCCTTCCTTCATGTTGTTAACCATGTGATTAATCTCCTCAATCATTCCATCATCCACTTCTTTCCTCTCCTCCTTCAAAATATAAATAAAATGACAATGTCTTAAAGTATATTGTATTTTTCCAAACTACTATACAAACCTGAGGTCGTTTACAATAGGAATTACTTTCGGTGAAGCTGGAAAACAGCCACTAGACTTTTAAACAAGGTGGTTAGGTAGTTTAACTACAGTTCGGTTGGCAGGAGTCCCGCCACCTGAACGTAAACCTTCCAATTTGCTTTTAGCCCAGGTATCAGAATAAGGGGTGCCATGAGATTTAAAGGACCTCAAGCTTGTATATAGCAGTTAGGAAAAATACAATTTACTTTAAAAATTGTCACTTGTTCCTACATGATATACAAACCCTCGGTCCTTTAAAATAGAAGGACTCATATTTGGAAGGAGGAATCTGAAAGTCTCTAGAACTGACTGGGGTTCACAACACCTGGACTTTCTTCCTAGTTGAAAGATCGAGAAAGAGAATAATGCCTCTGATGAATTGATCGGAGTACAGGGTCTGTGTGATCAATTGTCAGACTTCTGGGCTTTTGTCGAATGAGGGAACATACCCTCATACAAAAGGTTGAATTAGTCTTAAGAGAGTAAGGCAAATATTAGCAATGGGACCTTCCCCTCCTCCCCTTGCTAGAGGAATGGGCGGTTGCTTCTATAATCTAAAAGATAAACAGAACAGTTGCTCGACTGCAAGACTTACAACGGCAGAATCCACTCTCTGCCCGAAGGAAGAGAAGAAAGACAGATGGATAAAAAGAGAAACCAGACACTCCCACATTCATTCTCACATCCACAACTGCACATCTAAGGCGAGATGCAACCTTATCCTGATATAGGAGCCAGGTAAGCTACAACTTGTTGAGCAGCCACCACAGATCCCAAGGAAAAAGTGTTGAAGGACTTGTGGGCAATGTCCCGAAGGTAGAAGGAAGTGAAGGTGGTCTGGCTAGACCATACCCCCGCCTTCAGAACCTGATGGACCGACAGATTCTTTTAGAATGCGAGGGTTGGACCAATACCCCTGGCCTTGTAAGCTCTTGAACAGGAGGTACTGGTGTCATCTACACCAGCAGCAGAGTATGCTTTTCTAATCATCTCATGAAGACAAAAAGAAATTTTGTTTAGGACACTTCTTTCTTGGATGAGCCAGAGCTAACAAAGTCGTTGACACTCATGCCGGAGAAGACGAGTCCCCTTCAGATAGCGCCGCAGCACTCACAGGACATAATATCATCTCGTCCCCATCATTATCTACAAAGTCCTCTAGGCAGGGGATCATAAAGGACTCAAACCTGGCATCAGGGACTGACGGGTTTTGAGTCTTCGCTATGAAATCTAGGACAAAAGTGAGAGTGTTTCACATCAAAGGCGAGTCCATGAAGTTTGCCTGCTCTCTTAGCCGATGCCAGGGCTAGCAGGAACACAATCTTGAGGGTCAGATCCCTGTCTGACACCTCTCGTAAAGGCATATGGTGCACGAGTCAGGCTCCTCAGAACGAGAGTCACATCCTACACAGATGCCTGAGGTTCCTGGGTGGGCAAGACTTTTGAAGCTTCTCATCAAAAGTGAGATCAGCCGAAGGACTGAACCAAAGGCAGCTCGATAGCCTTTCACTGCTGAAACGGAGAGAAGCTTCTCTTGGTGAAGGACGACAAAGAAATCCATGACCTGTTGAAGAGTAGCTCTGATTGGAGAGATACTCCGTCTACAACACCAACCACAGAAGACAGCCCATTTCCCCTGATATACCACTACAGAGGACTGTCTGAGGTATCCAGACATCTCTGTTGCAGCAAAACACGAAAATCCCCTTGCTTGCCTGATGGTACTGCTCCACGTGGGGTTGACACAGAAGGTTGTGCCAGGGAGGAATCTTCCTTGGTGCCTTGAAGAGTAGCGCTAGAAGGTTGGGATACAGAATCATCTTGAGATTCAGGGTGATCAACATTCTGCTGATCACCTTGTGAATCAGACAAAATGTATAAACATCGAGGTTGTCCCTTTGGTGCTATGGGTCTGGCACAACAGGCAGAAGACCTGAAGTTTTCTGTTGTGCTGGGTGGCGAACAGATTATGACTGGACCCCCCCCCCCTCCCCCCATAAGTCGAACAACCTACCCATGGTGTCTGGATGAAGGGACCACCACCTAATTCTGGTGGCTAAGCTTGTCTGCCACTACATTCCTCTTGCCTGGAATGTACCTTGCTGACAGTTCCACTGATGAGCCACTGCCCACTCATGCACCTGCACTGTCAACTGGTAAAACGGGAGAGATATGAGACCACCCTGCTTGTTGACGTATGCCACTACCGTGGTGTTGTTGCTCATCAACATCACGAAGTGCCCCACCACTCAATCCCGAAACTCTTTGTGAGCCAGGAAGTCTGCCTTAGATATTGATGTGAAGGTGCTTGGCATGTTGGTTCCAAACTCCTGTAGTCAGCAACTCCTCTAGGTGTCTCCTCCATCCCTTGGTCGATGCATCTGGGAACACAAGCGTGTCAGGAGGGGGATTATGCAGGGATACTCCTATCATGAGTTTTCTGTTGTCCAACCACCAGTCCAAATCCTCCTCACTTCCTCCGACAGAAGAACAAGAAAGGACTGAGGGTTTCGAGACTGGAACTAACTCTCCTTCATTCTCCAATGTAGAGAACAAAGGTGAAGCTGCTTGTGAGGGACTAGCTACTCCAATGACGACACGTGACCAACTATGACTTGCCATTACCATGGTGGTTATTCCAATTGTGACAGGAAAGACCTTTCTGAACTTGCTTGTATGAGAGTCTGTGGGAAAAACTCTTGCTGCTACTGTATCTATCAGCAAGCACAGGTATTTTATCCTCTACTTGGGGGTGAGATTGAACTCAAAAGTTTCTCACAACCCTGAGGGTGTGGTAAAGTTCGAGGAGTTGATCACTGTCCTGAAGCAACTGCAAAGGGAAGCTTGCCAAGACTAGTCAATTGTTGAAACAGACTTATTCCTTGCAATTGGGCCCAAGGTGAAACATGGGTGAACACTTGTGTGAACACCTAAGGAATGGTCGAGGGCCCCAAAAAAAATCCCTGGACTGGTATACCATCTCCCCTAGGATAAAGTAAAGGTATTTGCAGGAGGACTGATGGATGGGTATTTGAAAATACACACAATTCAGATCTACCATAAGCATGAAGTCGTTCTCCCTGATGAAGGAGCACTGAACACACTGTCTCCATCGTGAAGTGAGTCTGGCAAACAAATTGGTTCAAGGGAGAGAGGTCTACAACCAGTCTCCATCCCCCTGAAGCTTTCTCAATGAGAAAGACGTGGCTGTAAAAGCCTGGGGACCAATCTGACATGACTTCCACAATGCCCTTCGTCAGCATGACTTTCACCTCTTACTCGTGAGCGAGATCCTTCAGCGAACTGGGAACAACAATCCGGTCTGTCAGAAGACAGACTGGATTGTTGGTGAGGGGTGGCCGAGACTCAAAAAGTAGATATCCCTCCTGAAGGACATCCCCTACTACCCAGGTCTCAGCTCCATGTCGCTGCCACGTTGCCCAATGGCTTGATAGGAACCCCCAATCAGTGGCAGCAGCCTAGGGACAGACACCACCCATAGCGTCCTCCTTTCTTCTTCTTCCTCTTGCCCTGTTTACCTGACAGGAAAGAGGGCTGAAAGAGCTGCAACTGGGTGTGGGTAGAAGGCAGCAGCAGCTTGATCAAGCACCCCCTCAGTATGCACAGACCACAGCAGCCCCATCGAAACCTTGGGTTCCTTCTTTGGACCCAAGAAGGATTCGAGGTGCGATGGACAATCCACAGACAAGGCCATGGTCCCTTCCCGGATATCACTTTGCTGATAAATCAGTGCAATGATCTTTGAAAACATCTTCTAGGGCGTTGTTCTCCTGATCTACTCTTACTACAGGAGAGGAGAGAACCTCGCCACATCCTTGTGAGCCTTCCTGTACTACCAGGTTGTATGACCAGGCTGGGCCAAGAACCGAGCCAAGAACATACGTCTGTGTAATAGACTCAGAGGAGAGCACTCCTCAGAGTTCCCTCTCTCCGAATAATGCCTCCTGGTAAAACCCCAGATGGCTGAGGGGACAGGAGTGGTGAGCTATATGTGGTCACCAACCCGCGGTGATGACAGCAATGCTGGTCTAAGAGAATGCTTTCGCCTTCGAAGCATTTTCCTGAGGATAGTGGAAAGGTTCACGCAAGCCAGGGCAAGTATTCAGCTCAACCTGGTTGTGCCAAGCATTTGATTCTGCTGAGCTGAGCACCTGGCTCGAACTGAGCAGAACTGAACAAGCGGCTTGCTGGCAAGAATTTGCACTCTCCTTGCGACACACCCCAGACTTCAAGGCCGAAGCCTGTACTGAAGAAGTCTAAGCAGGGGACCTCCTCTTTACCTCTCCAGGTGTTCGGTTGGAGACCGAAGCACCAGACCAGGCACCTGGCAGAGTACTGGTGGAAGTACTGGCAGGGAGAGCCGGGGCGCCTGCATGTCTCAACCCCTTCTCTCACCCTGTGCCCTCACTGGTACGGAGAGAGGTCTACCCATCACCAGTTCGGGATGTTCGAGACTCCTCAGTCAGACTGGTCACCCAACACAACACAAGTGTTTGATGCCAATTTGTTAAAGCTGGTGACAGGGGCATGGACTGAAGTCCAAGCACCATTGGCTCCTGAAATGCTAGGCCTAGGCGAGGCTCGTGATTCAGTTCCAGAACCTGAGGACGGGGGGAGAGCCATCGAAAGAACCCTCTGCTTCCCCTGTGGAGGAAGGCTATCCCTTTGAAGTCTTGTGATAAGACTTCTGGGGGGGGGGGGGGGGGGGGGTGGGGCAAACTCTTCCTACTTGACTGAGAAGCCTTTGAAGAAGGAGGGGAAGAAGCAGCAGATGATGACAACAACAAGGAAGATGAAGATGATGATGATGACACCTTCCGGGACCTCTTCTTCAACACCTTCAGGATGGTAGTCAGGTCCTCCAGCCAGGCAGGAGCAGCAGGCATTACAAGAACAGCAGGAGAAGCAGGCATTACAGGAACAGCCAGGGCAGAAGAAGCAGCAGGAGCTGCCCAGCAACTGGATGAGACTCCACTATTATGAGGATAGCAGCAGCAGTGGAGACAACACCTGTAGGAGCTGCAGGCACAGCAATCATAGGTGAAGGCATGACAACACCAGGAAGCAGAGGTACCGTGACTCAAGGGGTTGGCAGATGTACAGCCAAGCCCATCAACACCAAGGGAGTGGTAGCCATTGGGTGCTGACAGAATACTAGTCTGTACCTTTGCAAAAGCCAAGGTAGTCACAGTGTTGGTATTCGGGGTCTCCACTACATGAGTCACCACGGTTTTAGCGAGGTGTGCCAACAGGACTTACATAGAGGGAGTGCCCACAAGTCCTAGCGAGTGCCATGCTGCTGACAGGTCTGACGGTTGCTCCTCCACCACACCTGAAGAATCGAGAGTCGGTTAAATGGAAGGAGACTCCTGTTTCTCTAAGGGAGAATCCATCCCTTTGGCATGAACAGAGGCCCCAAGCAGAGGACACTCTTGATCATCCATTTCCCCCCATCCTCCTCCTCGGACAAAGAGGACAAAGATGCCTCTCCAAAATGAGAGGGAACAATAACAGGAAGTTTGCCAGGAGAGAAACGAAGATGAAGGGTCGGCCAGCAAGGGAGTTAATGGGAGCATATAACCCTCATACAACACCTTAGCACCCTTCCTCTGATATAATTTCCTTCCTGTAAACTTCACCCACTGCACAGGTGACCAGAAATGGCACTTATCACAAGGAAGTTCAGGATTACAATCACATCTTCTGCAGGATGTGCAGAGGGCATGAGGGTCAACACTGTTGATATAGAGGAGAAAGTTATTATAACCCTTCCCGCCATCAACGGACACATGCTGGGGAGTAGCGGTCTTACATGCAGACTTATCAGATTCATGAGTTTGCATATTAGCAAAAACACAAATATTGCAACACACACAAAAAAGAAAAGATCCACCAGGAAAAAACTGGTAGCAACAGTTGAGCAGAGTGTGAAGATTACACACGTCTGCATCAGATGACGGCCAAAAGCAAATTGGAATGTTTATGTCTGGGCGGGCAGGAGTCCTGCCAACTGAACAGTAGTTAAAACTATTTAACCACCTTGTTTAAGACTAGCAGCCATTTTCCATCTTCGCTGAAAGTAGTCCCTATTGTAAAGGACAGAGGGTTTGCATGTTGTGTAGGAACAAATAACTGTAAGTTCAACATAGTAAATGCCACATGGCTAACATCTCAGTTTATGATTACAGCATAATATTAGCATCTCTGAACAGTGTGGGCTGGATGCATCATGCAATACTATCTTCCTCTTGAAATTCTATCATATTGTTTTGATGTAGTTTGTCTAGATTATTTTCTCACCATAAATGAAGACAACTCTGCTTTACAGCTAATGTACTAGAAATCTATAACATAAGGCTTAAAGTCATCAGTAGAAACTATAATGAGTAGACCCTTGCATTTAGTATGTTCTATTCTAAACTGTCTGAGATGTTCAAGAATAAAATGCACATATTTATCAATGGTACCGACAGAAACAAGCTCAATCATTACACAATTCAGATTTAACCCAATAGGATGACTGGCTCTCAATGGAGCTCTATTGCATTTGCCCAAGTTTATAAACAGTGAAGAGACAGTAATGGCTCACTGCTTTTAACCTGAATAGATTACCTTGGGAGGATTTACGAATACAAGCAGCGCTACAAAATTCAAGTATGTACCTCAATATGAATAAAAAGACTGTACTGAGAATTCTTGGAATTCATCAGCAAGTAAGAAATCTGATGATGTAGGTAGTACAGCAAAGTCTCTACTAAGACTATTTGAATACCTGAAAGTGGTATCAAAATGTTTTTTGAACATAAAAAAAAATGGCTGGGTACCTATTTTTTTACTATCTATATGAACATGTACTATTATATGAGAGGATCATCTCAGCTAATGTACTGTTATTTTTAGGTCCAGATTTAGTAAATAGTTTCAGTAGAATTTTAGGCTTGATGTACTGGGTCATTCTTACTCTAACCATTTTACAAGCACTATGTATCTGGATAAATAAATAATTTACAGAAATGTAATACAATTTCAATCTCACCAAAAGTGTATCTCGGTCGCTTGTATCCCATAAAACATTGCCCTCAACCGCGTAACACGTTCTCCTTCTTTTAAGCCTGATGTTGCACTGATCAACCTCAGAAATGCACTTTACTCTTATACGAATTGTAGGAACATTGTTTGGTAACATAAGCTAAATTAGAAGTAAATGGCCACTTTTTTGTAGATTCTGACAGGGGACATCTCCCTCTTGCCTCCTGTTACCCATCAGTTCACTGATAAAGGATTGACTTTTTTTTTTTGTTTTAACCCCATTTATCCCTCATAATGAGAATTCCAAAGCAAATGAAAAACCTTTTGCCTAAATAGATATTATCACTAACTGATGCAGATACTTATGATAACTACAAGCCTCTGACAGACTGAACTAGATTCATCTGATTTTAAAGAAAAATTACATATATAACACATATAATATACATAATTATTATATATATATATATATATATATATATTATAATATATATATATATATATATATATATATATATATATATATATATATATGATTATAATCACTTTAGCACATGATTTGTTTATCACACATATCCACAGGTGAAAAATAAGAGACAGGGTGTATGTCCTGACTGGTTTTGGCTTTATTTTCAAGCCATTGACAAAGGACTGATACATAGTATTAGAATTCACAAGTATATATACTACAGACAGTGCTGACGAACATACACACAACCGTTTGAGACTGCAGATCCACCCACAGGCATGTGTCAAGGTAGGAGTGGCTTTCAAAAATCATTTGGCTAAAATTTACAATAAATTCTCAAGGGATACTACCGCTTAGGGTACCGACCATAGGAGACAACAAGTCCACACCTGACAGGTGTCAGGGGGGCGGGGTTGAACATCTCATTACCACTACTGCCCCCTTTACTGTGTTTACAAATATAGTAATCCTATTTCCATATATCTCTACAGCCTACCTTAACATTTAAACAGTTTACAAATTTCTTTTGATATTAAAGGATCAAGTTTATACATTCCTTGACTGATGTTCATATTATTGTTGTAACTTTCTTTTATAAAATATACCACTAAACGTAAACTAAACAGGACAAAAATTATTAAAATAAGTAAAAAACAAATAAACACGAAAACATTAAGAAATATTCAAGTAAAGTAAAACTGGACCAACCTATTCAGCGGCAATGCCAAGACTGGAGATAAAAGGAAGAAACTAAGAGGGGTACAGTGTGCCAGCAGAGGTTTGGCTGTTTAACAAGGGGACGAGTCGTTTGATCATTAACGATTCTAAGATTGTCAAATCGTGGCAGTTGGAAGCTCGTCTTACAACTGTAAAGCCCTTACATGTCCTCTGGGTGTGTGTATAGCTATCATTGTCCTAAATGTAATTTAGGAACTTATATTGGATCCACCAGGAGGCTTCTGAAGGTACGCATAGATTCACATCGTGGAGTAAGTTATAGGACAGGCAGCAAAATTGCAAACCCAGAGTTTTCTAATATTAGAAATCATTTGAAAATATGTAAAACATCCATTGAAAACAAGGACTTTATAGTTGTAGGACGAGCTTCCAACTGCCTCGATTTGACAATCTTAGAATCGTTAATGATTAAACGACTCGCCCCCTTGTTAAACAGCCAAACCTCTGCTGGCACACTGTACCTCTCTTAGTTTCTTCCTTTTATCTCCAGTCTTGGCATTGCCGCTGAATAGGTTGGTCCAGTTTTACTTTACTTGAATATTTCTTAATTATTTTTTTTGTTTTATTTGTTTTTTACTTATTTTAATAATTTTTGTCCTGTTTAGTTTACGTTTTTTATTTTTAAAGGTGTCCTTTTAGTCTTTTTAATATTTAAAGTTTGTAATCATGGTGCAACTTTTATGTTTCAAATTCTTAGCTTTATTGTAATTTATTTTATGCTATCTATTTTGTACAGCCCTCGAAAATGTAACGAAGACATTACGAAAAGTCGGGAATAAATTGACCCTTTTAGCAAGTCTTAATGTCCTTCTCCTCATGAATGTATATCCGGCTGTGGCCACAGCTGTATTGATATATATATATATATATATATATATATATAATATATATATATATATATAGATATATATATATATATATATATATATATATATATATATATAATATATATAGGCAGTCCCCGGGTTACGACGGGGGTTCCGTTCTTGAGACATGTCGTAAGCCAAAAATTGTTGTAAGCCGGAACATCATAAAAAATCCTAAAGAAACCTTACTTTCATGCTTTTGGTGGATTGAAAACTATATAAACTGCATTCTTATTGCATTTTTCATCAAAAAACAAAAAACCTTCAAATAATGATTATTAGGCATTTTTGGTGTCATATTTCATCTGCCAGATGAGTGTTGTAGGCGTTCTAACCCTGGAAAATAATGTCTGATGAATATAATTGAGAAGCGCCTTAACCTCGGCATGACCTGTAAGTATGTATGTATGTATGTGTGTGTATATATATATATATATATATATATATATATATATATATATATATATAATATATATAATATATATATAGTATATAGTATATAATATATATATATTATTTGCTACGTTTATTGAACTCCTCGTCTACCCAGTAATTAATTCATTATTTTTGCTTTGTAAAACGGCAGCCATATTCCTTCAAATGTCAGCTGATTTGGGCGGGAAACCAGAGCTAGCCGTCCAGAGTTAAGCATTTCCTGTTGGAATGGGGGAGAATATAGTCTTTTGTCAGCTTTAGGGACGTATCTCAAAGGGAAGGATGTAGGCAGACTGGTACTTCTTAGACCTACATCTTAAGCTCTTTTTCCTGTGAACCCTCTGCTGGCTGTATGTTCTGTTTCCAGGATTTGCCCTGCTCGTGGGGGGTTAAGCTGACCCCAACACCCAGGCAAGACACCTGCGATCTGCCTCAGACCGCTCGAGTTCGTGACCTCGGACGGATGTCCGACCACCCGCCTTCCATTTAGGCCTATCCATGGGGTTACTGGCGCGCCAAGGGACCCAAACCTAAGACAAAGCCGGGCGCCACATTTTCTACAAAGGTCCATACTGAACATGGCATCCAGGTACATCTTGTGAAACAGTATATTGCCAGTCCCTTACATCCTAGTGCCTAATTACTCCCCATTTTTGCCCTAATTCAAAAACTTTATATCAAAAGAACTCATCCCTTTGTTTCCTCTCACTGCCTCATGGCCGCATGCTTCCCCTTGTGTGATCGTCCCAGACAAATGAAGTCATTGCATACCTCAATGAAACATTAAAGTTCCTTTTCCCCAGTGTTAGAGAACGAAACAATCGTAATTTGGGCAAGAAATCCTTTTCCTTTTATCTTGGCTAATCTGGGATCTTTTCCAGATTCCCTAAGTCACGTGTCAAGTTGTTCCGCCCGCAAGTGTTGCATTGCCGCAAGATTATGAAACCAGCTTTTACGAATTCCATTTTGAGCCAGCTATCATCCACTTGAGAGATATTATAAGTCCACGTGGGGACCAGTAGCATTTACTTAACCTTGGCTGTTAAGCAGCCTCTTGTAAATAAATAGCTGTAAAGTAACTAGCCGAGTTTCTAGCAACATTTCCTCTAGAGTAAATGTTCACTTTAAATCCTTTCAAGCAATTCTCATTGTTCTCCCTCAACTTTTCCTGTTTACATATCAGAGTTCTTTCAAGGCCGGGCTCATACGTAACAATGGCGACTCTTGCCAATATCCTGGCTTGTAAATCGAGTAACAATGACGACTGCTTGCCAGCATCGAATCTGGGCTTGCTTTAAAAAAGCTTGTAAATTGCGTTATCCCTTGTAAAACGAATGTAAATGTTTTTCAAAGCGCAAAAAACAAAGCACACTTGCAGCGGAAGACACACACTGGCTCACGGTAAGGTATACCATTCATTTAATATGATTATTCTATAACCAATGTTAGCTTAAGGTACGTTTAAGTATTTTTATTACGAAGTGTTTAAAAGAGTGTAAATAGAAATATTATTATTGTAACGTTGAAAGCCCCAGAGCTTAATTTTAGCGGCAAGCAAACAATTTGCCCCGCGAATTCTCTGTTACTTTGTGTCCTCGTCTGACGAGACACGAGCGCGTGTTAAATAGATGCCAGAAAGTACCAGATCAAACTAGGAAGTGCTTTGCCAGGGTTTATTGTTGTGTAAGAAAGCCTAGCTAGTTAGGAGTGTTCTACTAATAGTTATGGCAAAAGAAGTGTACAATTCTTTTGTCTGTGATAGGTTAGGGGAATTCATTTAACTTAGTTTCATTCCAAGTGTTGGTAACCGTTCAAGCTGGCCAGCTTTGGTAAGCTTCGTGCGTGCGCTTTCCCAGCCAACCCTTCGGTCTCACAGCGGCAGCCATGTTTTTTATCCCTTTAAGCATTATCTCAACGATTTAAGCAAAGTAACGTAAGTCTTGAAAGTTTAACGTAAATAATATTAATCTCGGTACTAGTATCTATCGTTCTGCCAGTGAAATTAACGTATTCGCCTTGAATAAGAAATTAGAATTTCGTGTTGTAAATCGCGTCCTCGTTTACAGAGAATCAGCTGTTTGAACGACACGCTGCCCAACATGCTCACACGTTTCACCTAGCATCGCTCACTCGCTCGCTGAGTGAAAGTTTCATTCCACTTCGGACTTAACGTAACCTCGTTTTCCAAATGTTTGCTAACATCTTTTAAAATCCTAACCGTCATTTCGCTTGTCACAGGAACCTAGTATCCTTACGTAAAGTTAACGTAAATCTTAAAAGTAGAGTAATTTACAAGAATTGTTAACGTAAAACGCGTCTTTGTGAAATTCATATTGAAATGCAAATCATTTCATAAGCGCAAGCCGCTACCATTAACGTAAACATCGTTCACCGCGAGCGCGTTCATCATTTTCATAAACCGTATTCAAAAACAATTCTTTCATTAAACGTTAACGTAAGTAAATCATTTAACGCAAGTTGCGTCATATTAAACTAACATTATTAGTTCAATTAAATACAAGGGAGTTCATTCATATATCATTTTCACCCTCTCCGAGAGAGAGAGAGAGAGAGAGAGAGAGAGAGAGAGAGAGAGAGAGAGAGAGAGAGAGAGAGAGAACCAGAACCCATTGTTCACGAAGCCAAGAGTACTACGTCCATTTCCTATACGCATGCAGAATTAACATTATTTTAGTATCTTGTGTCTTTCATTTACACTGAGTGTGATACGTATGCGCCTGTGTCTCTTGCAGTTTTGCAAGCATTTATTTCATTTATCGAATACTTCAGCAAAGGACTGAGCATTTTCAAATTACCATTACCTGTCGTTGCCCGAGTGGTCTTTTCCATTTTTTATCACAAAAGACTTGCGTATACCGCAAGCACAAACCGCACAGTGTGCCACCGCAACCTTCACTACTTCCAGACAAGGAAGCCTACCAGTCTAGGACTGGCCACCACCAGTGCACGTCAGGTCTTACCATTTTACAGCGCCACTAATTCTTGACACTGTCCATCGACTGGCTGCTGAAGTACTCACACCTTTTACTTTCTCTCCTCCACCATTACACTCTGCCACGAGCAGTGCCATTTCTCTTCAGTATATTTAAGTATACTGCATTTAGTGTCGTCCGACGGGACACACCAGCACGATACCAGTGCTCCAAAACAAGGAACGCCTCCTCATAAGTGCCGTGCACCTGTACAGGCCGTACAGGTAGCCCTTTACCTGCGTGTCCGTCCTACGGAATACCCTATTCATTAGTGTGTCCATGTACGAGGGTCAGTGATCCTTCGGAACACTCAACAAGGGAACGCCTCCTGAAGTGCCGCAATACCAGCCCTAAGTGCTGTCAAACCTGCGTGTCCGTCCTTACGGAACGCCCAATCCATTAGTGTATCCGCTATCCCGGATCACCCAATCAAGGGAACGCCTCCCGAAGTGCAGCAATACCAGCACTACTAGTGCTGTCTCAAACAGGAACGCCCCCTGAAGTGCCGTGCACCTGTACAGACGTACAGGTAGCCCTTTACCTGCGTGTCCGTCCTACGGAACGCCCAATCCATTAGAGTATCCACCATTTCGGATCACTCAACCACGGAACGCCTCCATAAGTGCCGTGCACCTGTTTTGGACCTACAGGTAGCCCATTCCAGCGTCTCCCAAGTGAGAAACGCCCTTAAGTGTGACGTACGCCGCACGCTCCATTTGATTTTTCCGCCTCATCAGAAGGTGCCATTCCCAAGTGCCACCGAGCACCCAGTATTTTAAGATTTTTTCATTACCATTATTGCAGAACCCATTTCCAAGTGAGTGCCACGTTACACAGTAGGCACTCCCATTCCATCCAGAACACCCTTCCTGGCCATTATTTTCAACTCTGTCCGAGCCTCTGCTGCAGCCTAAAGGAAAATGTCTTCCCCTGCTTCCCGTGACTTCTTTGCCATAGAGCTAGAGAAGCTCGGAGCCCTCATAACTCTGGGCAAGGAGGCTGGTTACACTGGACCAGCACTTGACCAGTGGATAAAGGCGCAGCAGGATGCCGCGCGCCTGCAAGAAAAGAAAGAAAGAGAAGCAGAAAGGAAGGCACGTGAAGAAGAGAGAAAGCATGAGCTAGCTCTCAGAGATGACGAAATCTCTCGGCAAGCTTCCAAGCCCCAGACCATGAGCTGGACTCCCGGTAAGAGGTGGTTGCGGAGGTTCTGCACCACTTGCTGTGTGCGTGGGCATGCTGTGGATTCAGACCAGTCCCCAAGTCGATCTCTACCTTGGGAGGAGAGCTTCCAGGGTGAACTTCTCCAAGGCTACCATATAGCCCTGCCTGATGAACAGTCTCCTACGGCCTATCAGTGGGTACAAGTCATGGCCGACACCGAAGCCCAGGTCTCCCTCATTGCAAGAAAGGCATTGCCTAGGGGTGCCAAAATCCAGACGGACGAAGAAATTCAGTTTGAATGGATTGACGGTAACCTCTATTCTGTTCCTTCGGTCCTTCTGAATGTAGAAATGCCCTTTCTGGACCAGGAGACCAGGGAAACCACATTGTGCAGCCTGGGCGTAGTTGACCAATTCCATGATGTTTATCAGGTAATATTGGGCCGAGATCTACTAAAGCCGTATCTCCCCTGGGCGCAGCTCCCACTACCAGATGCACTGGATCCCTGCAGCATGCCTCATAATCAACCCTCAATTTTAGATTCAGAGGCTAGTACCTCCGATGTCCCAGACATCCCTTTTATTTATGAACCTGGCCCTGACCCAGTGTCAGAGCCCAAAGTTCCTGCCGCATCCTCTCAGACTCTTACCATTTTACCGCCTACCTCCTCCACTTTGGAAGAGGTACGCCCACCAGTTAACCCCGGACTTAGTTCCGAGGGTGATTCAACAGAGGACTCTTCACCTGTGCCAGAGCACACTGCCAGCCTTGGTGACTCCACAGATTCACAACCTGTGGGGCCATCTCGGCCTTACCGTCCAGTGCCACGGAAGAGGTTCTGGAACAAGTTCTGCCGTGACTGTGGCCGCAAGGGTCACATGTCTGCCAACTATGGAGGGTGCGCAAATTACAATATTCCCGCCATCGCAATGGCAGTTACAAATCCTTCTTTACTAGGACCCCCGGCTAAGGGCCCTATAACCGTCGCACCCCTCCAAAGCCATTATCCGCCAAGCCACGTCAGAGCCTACGATGACTCTGGTGCTCAAATCTCCCTGATACGGGAAGACCAAATCCCCCGAGGGGCTAATATTGACAGACGTCAATTAATCACCATTGAAGGTATCAACCATATCAAGCTGATCCTTCCGACCGTCCAATTGAGGGTCACCCGACCTCATTTTTCCAAAGTATGTACTCTTGCAGTTGCAAGCTACATTCCAGGAGGTTACGACCTCCTCCTAGGTCAAAACATGAAGTCTCCCTCGCATTTCAAAGAGCCTAGGGGTCCTAACCCCACGTCACATCACTCCAAAGCAAGGAGTCACCAAAATTCTACTTCCTCCAGGAAGCACGTCCACCAACAGTCTCCCCCGTTACCATGGAGGGAGATTGATCATTCACAGTTCCGTTGCAAAACCTGCAACGTACTAGGGCACTCCACGAATTGGCCTAGGTGCCCTAGCCGACTACCAGCAGCGGACACTGTCCATTTTCCACAAGGCTTAGCCTTCAACAAGAGACAGGAGCCTCTGTCTCCCATTTCCAAGGGCACGCTGAGAGGCATTGCACCTCCGGTACCCGTCACAGGTCCAGTCGACCTCAACACTACCAGTGCCACTTGGCAGCACTGAGCAGTGCCAAGCTCCGTCCAGCCTGGACGGAGAGCCACCAAAGAACTTGACCTCTGCGCCTGGCCCTGAGCTAGCACCGGCGCCTAACCTTATCAAGGATCCTCCTACAGGAGATCCTCCAACTGGCATGGAGCTTACCGCAGCCCAACGCCAATCTCCAGCCCATAATTCTTCTTCGGCCTCACCTCTGTCGCCCGAGGATGAACCTCCGGCAGACCTTACCTTCATACCTCCTCTGGAAAACCAGGTACTGCCCGACCAGGAGTCACCCTGGAGTTTTCCCCTTACGACGGTTGTCGCAGCAGCCAGAGTGAGGGCCTCCCCTGCAGTAGGTTCCACCTCTACAACAGTTGCTGCAGAGACCGAAGTAGGGTGTTCTCCTGAAACCCCTCAGGCTACCACTGCCTCTGCTCCTGACAGCGTCTCTGGCCTTACCCCAGAGTCAGTGCCTCCGTCTACTCCTAGGACTGGTATAGCCAGGTCCTGGAGGAATAAGAAGAAGAAGAAGGGACGTAACAAATCATTAACACACTAACCAAAGAGCCACATGCTCTTCTTGACACCTGTGCCCGAGGTACAGTGTCACATTCATTTGCAGAATGATCTTGGCACCTACCCAGAGAAGGTAGCCAGCCTGATCTCTGCCAGTAAACTAACCCTCTAACCCCTAGCAATTGTAATACTAACCCTCACTTAAATATAATTACCTCATTACATTTCCATCCTGGTACACTAATCACTCATCATCCTCACGCATCATTACCTCACATCATGTATTTTAACAATTCGGTCGCCGAACTGCTGCTGTGTGTACAACACTCTGGAATGATTGTGTCTCGAATTAACTGTAATGAGTAGGTTAGGCTAATGATTTAGTACCAGGGCATTAGGTTAGTAGCAAGTAGAATTTTCAAGTAACCTTATCTAGGGGTAGAGTAGACTGTCGTCACAGACAACCCGTAGTTATTACTTAGGCTAGACTACATTACTCCATTAAGGGGGCCGGCCGGCTAATGCCGTTTTTTAACAACAGGACTTTGACATTCATACCACTTAATAAGGTGACTTGGGACATCTCCAAACTGCATATGATTTTCGCCTCTGACCTTCGGTTTTGTGACGCCAGGGTAATTTATTCCGAAAATAACCATTTTTCAAATTCTATCTCCTCTCTTGATATTTAATATTAAGACCTGGGATTACTACCATATATAGACCTGATGTAGACCTCCAATCAAATGGAGTGTTTTTTTTCTAAAAGTCATTTTTTTGCTAGATATGAATTTTTCAATATGGTAAAAAAATAAACCCTATAAATCACGAGAAAAAAATTTATAAAAAAAGACTAAACAAAAATTGGAAAAAAGGGCTCTATTTGATTGTTCTATAATGTCTTTCTGAGTTATATACCAAATTCCAATGTTATAGCTTCAAAACTAAGTGAGGAGATAGATTTTGAAGGTCAATAAGTATAGTTTTGAGATACGGGCGTTCAAAGTTTTCCTTCGTATTTCTATAAAGACAATGTTAATAAATAATGATTATTATGAATGTATATTTCTTTTTTGTGTATTAATAAACCAAAACTATTTTATTTATCATAATTTAATCATAAATGATGATCCCTTTGCTCATATATCGTAGCCTGGGGCACTGCTTGAGGCAAGATGGGGCACTCCTTCCTACGTAACCCCCTCTCTCCCCTTCACTAACTCGGGTAATTACAGCGAATTTTCTTCTGTATGTTAGCGCAAGATGTTTTCCTTGTATTTTCCTCTTTGGCATGATGACATTCTTGCCGAAACAAAGATAAACAAACGTAAGTGCAAGAGAATGCCAGAGATGAAACTCGAAGGTGTACTCTTTTTACAAAGACAATTTAATAAATCATGATTATTATGAATTTCATATTCCATTTTGGGTATTAAAAAACCAAAACTATGTTATTTATCATAAATGAAGATCTCTTTGCTCAAAGATCGCAGCCTTGGGCACAGTGTGACGTGTGCTGTCAGGCAAGATGGGGGCGTTACTAGGCAACCCTCCCCTCTCTCTTCACTAACTATGCGTATATTACGATATTCTGTAATGATACTTGAGCGATTTTTCTTCGTCTATATGTAAGCGAGGTATTTTCCTTGTCTTTTCCTCATTGGCATGATGAACTTCTTCCCGAAACATACATAAACATACGTAAATGCAAGCGAATGTCACGAGGTGAAACTCGAACGTGTAGTCTACTTGAAGTCTGTGTTCCTACTGATTCATGGTTGAACCAGACAGATACTCGCTTCTTCGAGCCAAGGAATCTCTACAGATGCCATTTCTCACAATTTCTTTGCCAATAATTATCAAAATTTACGATAACAGAAGAAATATTGCATTTTCTTGTACGGATGAATGTTTTAGGCTTATTGAGTTATGTTTACTAATTACCCTGTAACTACGAAAGTAAGAGGAATTTTGACGAAATATTTCGTATGCGTATTCTCAATTGCCATATGAAGCTCCATGAATTTGTTCATGACTTTGCATTTTTCGCCCTATACCCCCCCATATATAGGGGTTCCGGCCGGCCCCCTTAAGTTAGTACACTTAGCAACTCCACCTATAAGTTAGGTAGGTCACTGTAGTTAGCTGTATCGCTGCTCTAAAAACTTCAAGTTAGAGTAGGAGAACTGGGTAGTCGAGACGATCAACTTATTTAAGCCAAAGCCTTCACGCCCGAAAGGGAGTGAATGCCTTCTTAACAGGAGTAGCTGCTACGTTTATTGAACTCCTCGTCTACCCAGTAATTAATTCATTATTTTTGCTTTGTAAAACGGCAGCCATATTCCTTCAAATATCAGCTGATTTGGGTGGGAAACCAGAGCTAGCCGTCCAGAGTTAAGCATTTCCTGTTGGAATGGGAGAGAATATAGTCTTTTGTCAGCTTTAGGGACGTATCTCAAAGGGAAGGATGTAGGCAGACTGGTACTTCTTAGACCTATATCTTAAGTTCTTTTTCCTGTGAACCCTCTGCTGGCTGTATGTTCTGTTTCCAGGATTTGCCCTGCTCATGGGGGGTTAAGCTGACCCCCAACACCAAGGCAAGACACCTGCGATCTGCCTCAGACCGCTCGAGTTCGTGACCTCGGACGGATGTCCGACCACCCGCCTTCCATTTAGGCCTATCCATGGGGTTACTGGCGCGCCAAGGGACCCAGACCTAAGACAAAGCCGGGCGCCACATTTCTACAAAGGTCCATACTGAACATGGCATCCAGGTACGTCTTGTGAAACAGCATATTGCCAGTCCCTTACATCCTAGTGCCTAATTACTCCCCATTTTCCCAATTCAAACTTTATATCAAAAGAACTCATCCCTTTGTTTCCTCTCACTACCTCATGGCCGCATGCTTCCCCTTGTGTGATCGTCCCAGACAAATGAAGTCATTGCATACCTCAGTGAACATTAAAGTTCCTTTTCCCCAGTGTTAGAGAACGAAACAATCAGAATTTTACCTTGGCTAATCTGGGATCTTTTCCAGATTCCCTGAGTCATGTGTCAAGTCGTTCCGCCCGCAAGTGTTGCATTGCCGCAAGATTATGAAACCAGCTTTTACGAATTCCATTTTGAGCCAGCTATCATCCACTTGAGAGATATTATAAGTCCACGTGGGGACCAGTAGCATTTACTTAACCTTGGCTGTTAAGCAGCCTCTTGTAAATAAATAGCTGTAAAGTAACTAGCTGAGTTTCTGGCGACCTTTTTTCTAGAGTAAATGTTCACTTTAAATCCTTCTTACGGTAAGTTCAAGTAATTTGCTCTTTTTCCCTCAACTTTTCCGGTTTACATATCGGAGTTCTTTCAAGGCCGGGCTCATACGTAACAATATAGTATATATATATATATATATATATATATATATATATATATATATAATATATATATATTCTATATATATATATATATATGTATATATATATATATATATATATATATATATATTATATATATATATATATATATATATTATATATTATATATATATATATATATATATATATATATATATACTATATATATAATATATATATATATAATATATATATATATATTATATATATATATATATGTATATATATATATATATATATATATATATATATATATATATAATATATATATATACATATATACAGGCGGCCCTCGGTTAGCGGCAGGGGTTCCGTTCCTGGCCACCGATGCCAAGCGATTTTCGACGCTGAGCGATTTTAAAGCCTACGGCCACCGCACACCTTCTTTCGAAACTCTAGACCCGTCAAAGGCGCCGTAACCCCACAACGGCGCAATAAGTAAAATTATATTTATGCAGTATAGTACTATAGAATTTACTGTACAGTACATGTGGGTGTCTAGAGTATGTAAAGATATAATAAAGTTTATACAGTGTATAGGTAGCTGTAGTGTTCAGGTTACGATCATTAGTCTTACGATAGTTCGATTTTATGAGAGATCAAATTACAATGGCCTAACTTTATCCATCTTCTAGTTACATAAGTTCAATAACAGCAAAAGAGAATGATGAAAGTATGGTTTTAACGTTATACTCGTTGCGTGAACGTGTACAGCCATGAACAACCGAACGAGAAACGACTTTTTTTTTTCTAAGTACAACCGAACTGGATAACATCTGTTTGGCTTGTATTTCGATCATCGTACTACAGTGCAACATTACCGTATTTGTTATAAATGGCGTTATGTATAGAATAGAACTGAGATATCTTAATTTAATAACTTTATTCGCTATAGATCAGAGATTAATATAGATTAAAGATCAATCGGGAAATATACCGTTAAATTTAAACCTAGTTATAACTGAAGCTGAGAAAACTGTTCAAGCTGCTAATGACTATTATCGTACATCGGCAACAAGGATAAAACTGCAGTAAACGTCTGCCATCACACACAACTGTAGATAAAATTGGGATAAAATCATTTTAATCAAAACTACTGTGCTTGAAAGAACACATTTTACTGTTGATTTCACGCCGATATAAGATAAATAACGTAAAGTTCGTATTACGATGATATAAAGGATTGCGTATTGCGAACGGAATCACGTAATTTTTTACGCAATAAACATGTCGCCAACGTAATCTGTTAACGAAAAAAATAGTAGTTCACATTCACAACAAGACATATTCAATAAATATTTCCACCTAAAAACACGCTGTATAAGGAAAAATAACTTTGTCTCATATAAGTCAAGTATATAGATATTCGTTTATGCTAACTAGAAGCAAGAGCATTCGCTCAGAATTGCGTTATGGTGAAACAGACTCGTATTCATCAGCTGATTTCTAACCACAACATTGGCCGCTCCGCGGAATACGGGCTTAAGTTTGCCGTAGTATTTTAAAATACAATAATATGAGAATACATACAATATTCTTGGATATAGTGAAATAATGTATAACTTTTTAAAGGATTTATGGAAAAGATGCATAATTAATAAAATAACACAATGCATTTTTCGGAACTGGCGGACAAGAACGAACATGAAAAACCATCCCCTGACAACGTTGAGCGTAGTTACAAAGGCTGCCTTAATTTGTATCTTATTTCTGTACAAAAATGAAAATACCTTTACGCAATATATTTTCATACACATTTTAAGCATAAAAGCATAAACATTTGAAAAATCGACACATCGATCGCTAAATTTGCACTCTTTTATAACTCGATATTTTCGGAAGAGCGGCAGAAGGCGGCATACAAGAACGAACTTGAAAAAAACATCGTAGTCGATAACTTGAAGGGGAGTTTCAAAAGCTGCCTTTTTATCATATTTCTGCACAGAAATAAAAATACCCTATTCGTAATACATTTTCATACGCATTTTAAACATAAAAGCATAAACATTTATAAAATCGACACATCGATCGCTAATTTGCACTTTTTTTAAATCGATATTTTCGGAAGAGCGGCAGGCGGTGGCTTACAAGAAAGAACATGAAAAACATCGTATTTGATAACGTGAAGGGCAGTTTCAAAAGCTGCCTTTGTATTATATTTCTGTACAGAAATAAAAATGCCTTTCACGTAATACATTTTCATACACATTTTAAACAAAAGCATGAACAATTATGAATTGACACATCCATAGCAAAATTTACACTTATGTAACTCGATATTTTCGGCATAGAACAGCGACAGAGGCATATATTTTACCCTAATACCTACGTAATAACTTTCCATAAAATTTGTTAATGTAATTTGCATAACCTTTATGGTCTGAACGGCATTTCTACATATGTATGAGCTCGTTAGACAACGGCACTAGCGGCGCTGTTAACTGAAATTTGTGCCGTAAAGATACCTTTAAAATGCCTTATTTTTTTAATGAATATTTTTGACGACCGCCGTAAAACCGATTCGCCGTTAACCGCGGGCCGCCTGTATATATATTATATATATATATATATATATATATATATATATATATATAAACACCGTATTGTGCTCCTTAGATATCAATAGAAGGATCCACAGTAATATGCTTGATTATCCGCAAGCATATTACTGTGGATCCTTCATTTTATAATCAGGCGGTCCCCCGGGTTCGACGGGGGTTCCGTTCTTGATACCTTTTAAAATGCCATTTTTTTTTAAATTTTTTAAATGAATATTTTTGACGACCGCCGTAAAACCGATTCGCCGTTGAGTGATTGCGCCGTTAACCGCGGGCCGCCTGTATATATATATATATATATATATTTTTTATATAAATACTTTTTTTTATTTAAAAAAAATATATATATATATAATATATATATAATATATAATATATAATATATAAACACCGTATTGTGCTCCTTAGATATCCAATAGAAGTCCACCGTAATATGCTTGAATTATCCATCACGCAATTACTGTGGATTCCTTCTATTATTATATACAGGCGGTCCGGGTTACGACGGTTCCGGCTTACGACGTTCCGAGGTTACGACGCTTTTTCTTAAATATTCAATGGAAATTCCGTCCTGGGTTACGACGCTTGTTCCGAGGTTACGACGCTGACGCTTCCGACGCTCCGATTTGTTAACGACGCTTTTAAAAAACGCATGCTATGATAAAAATCCTTTATAGTTTAGCACAGTACATAATAAAAATAGTTTTTGGTTACATTACAACAAAAATTTTTGAGGTTATGATGATTTTTGACACTTTTTTTTTTCGTATTTTTTGAATTTTTTTACTGACCCGCATATGCGGAACTAGTTTGCGGGCGAATGAATACACTAGCTTGGGATGCGCAGTTTTAAAACAGTCCAAAAGCGCAAATATAATGAAAAATATCATTGCTTGTTTCCAGTACATAATTAAAAAAAACTAAGTTTCTGGTTAGATTACAACACAAATTCCAAGGTTACGACGCTTTTGTTATGCTTTTTAACGATACCTCATATGCAGAACTAGTTTTGAGCGGAGGTGCATAAATTAATTAACGCTATTAACTGTATGGTAAATTGACCGAACAACGACCTCGACGGTCGAGGACGCCAAGCGTAACAATACGAAAGGACGCCACTTCAATTGCGTGCCTGCCTGCATTCCACTAGGTTGTGTGCTGAGACGTTGCTGAAATTCCTTGCCATTTTCGCTAATTTACAATGGCTCCTAAACGCCAAAGTACTTCCTCCGATGATAGTTCATCCAAGAAGAGGAAGGTCATCACGATGGAGGTCAAAATATGACGTGATAAAGCGTTCGGAGAAGGGAGAAACTAACACCGAAATAGGCCGTTCTTAGGCTGAGCAGGACCACGGTGGTAACCATTGTGAAGGATAAGGAACGTATTCTGAAGCACGTTAAGGATGCTGCACCGATGAAGTCAACGGTGATAAACGAGAAGCAACGTAGCCAGAGCATTGTTGAAATGGAGAAATTGCTCATGATCTGGCTGGAGGACCAGAACCAGCGACGTGTTCCGGTGAGCTTAAGTGTGATCCAGGAGAAGGCTAGAGCGCTGCATGAGGCAGTAGTGAAAAAGTTTGGCGAAGGCAGTGCTGGTGGTGAATTTTCCGCGAGTAGAGGTTGGTTTAACCGTTTTAAGCATCGTGCAAATTTGCATAATGTGAAGCTGCAAGGTGAAGCTGCTAGTGCTGATAGCGAAGCAGCAGCAGTTTTCCAGGTGGTTTGGCTGAGATAATTTAAGGATGGTGGTTACACGGCTGACCAAGTCTTTAATGTGGATGAGACTGGATTATTTTGGAAAAGAATGCCAAATCGAACGTACCTTTCCAAGGAGGAGAAGTCAGACCTGGCCATAAAGCTGGAAAGGAGAGACTGACTTTGCTGTTTGGGGCCAATGCAAGTGGTGATTTGAAACTGAAGCCCTTGCTGGTGTATTTGGCCGAGAATCCCAGGGCGTTTCAAGGGCATTTTCAAGAGTCAACTCCCTGTGATTTGGAAATCTAACAAGCGTGGGTGGGTTACCTTAATGGTCTTCGAAGATTGGTTCAATGACCATTTCGTGCCAGCAGTGGAGCGGTATTTGACTTCGAAGGGTCTCGCCTTTTAAGGCCCTCTTAGTCCTGGACAATGCCCTGTCACCCTTCAAATTTGAGCGACATGCATCCTAATGTGAAGGTGTGGTGTACCTCCCACCCAATACCACATCGCTGATACAGCCAATGGACCAGGAGTAATAGCAAATTTCTAAGGCTTACTACCTTAGAAGGACCATACGTTTTGCTTTGAGGGCCATAGAAGCTAACAAGGAGTTGACACTGAAGCAATTCTGGAAGGGCTACAACATTGCAGATGCAGTGAAGAACATTGCAAGTGCTTGGGACGAGGTGAAGACGACCACTTTAAATGGGGCCTGGAGGAAACTGTGTCCACGTTTGTGCACAGTTTTGAAGGCTTTGACCAGGCAGAAGACGTCGAGACTGTGACGAGGAAGGAAATCGTAGGGCTAACGCAAGAGGCTGCAACTAGATCTGAACCTGATGATGTAACAGAGCTGCTGGCTTCCCATGGAGAGGATTGTCTTGCAGAGGACTTACTAGAACTTGAACAACAAATGATTGAGGAATGAGGAGGCGGCACCAGAGCCAAAACCCAGGTCATTAACTGTGAAAGGCTTGTCAGAGGGTTTTACTCATCTGGAGAGAGCCTTGGCTTCTTTTGAGGCAGAAGACCCTAACGTTTCTAGGTTTGACAAAATCAAGAGAGGAATCATGGATTTGGTGACTTTACAAGGAGACCCTGAAGGAGAAGCAGACGAAGAGAAGTTGTGCAGTCCAGGCTTGACCACTTTCTTTCACAAGTCTCCAGTACCACCACCTCCCACTCCTAGTCCTGGTAAGGAATTCTGAACTGTTTTTACTAATTTATGTGTTTACATAGTGTACATATTAAAATGTGTTAATTTTTTAATGTAACAAAATACTAAATGTAAGAGTAAATTGTAACTTCATTAATTTTCATCATTTGTAATTTATTGCAGAAGTGGTGACAGTTCCAGATCCCCCTTTACTACCTGTGACAGTTCCAGATCTCCCTGTACTACCTGTGGACAGTTCCAGATCTCCCTGTACTACCCTGTGACAGTTCCAGATCCCCCTGTACCTGGACCCTCTGTATCAAGCCCGCCACCTGCACGTGTACAATCAGGTAAGCAATTTCATTTTTCTCATTTTCAGTTGGAAATTGTTTACACCCTACATACATACGTACAACTAACTTTACATAGTGGTACAATGTGATGTTGCATAAACCTTATTATTATTTTTTTTTTTCCATTTCAGACCCCTTTGATAGTGACAGTGACCCAGATGACCTGAGCCTTTCCATGGTTTTGATGCCTCGCCCTATACATCAGGTAAGGAATCCTTAACAAACTTTGTTATAAAATGTTTTATATAATTGCTAATAGAAATTTTATTAAAAGTGTACATAGCTACAATTACATCCACCTTATAATATAATTTATGTACCCTATCAGTCTTTCCAGATGTAGATGTTCCCTCATCAGTTGATACAAGTATCACCTCCCCAGAGCCCAAATCAGTTGATACGAGTTTAGTATCACCTTCATCATTCTTCAGGATAAAAGAATTCTTCATTTTTTATATTGAACATACGTATTACACACTACATATGTCAAACACAGTAATAACATGTGCAGTAGTTACAGTAGTAGTAACTATTCATTTTATATATTTTTTATCATTCCAGACTCCCAAGCACCTGCCCATCCCACACTCCATAGCCCAGCCACCCACTCTCATGTACCATATGACCATCCCAGTAAGCAAGCCAACCACTAGAATTTGGTAAGGACATTTTTTTTATAATGTTTTAATATTACATATGTAATAACCATGTTATGTATGTAACATACATACTATAATCATATGTACTATTACATTATCATTCCAGACTGGCATGCACCTGTGACTTACATAAACCAGACCTCTACATAGCCTACATGCTTCATTTTGCTGGAGGTAAGGAATTCTCAGTTGTGTTTAATGTTTGCATACGTACAATAAATTTTGTACACCTAAGTGGTTACATACTGTCCTTTAATATTAATTCTTCATTCAGACTGCCCATCATCCTAGCCTGTTATCTGTGATAAAGCACACTGAAGTTAGGTTTGGAATGCATCCTTATCATGAATGCTCTACACCTCCACCTCCATCTCCCACAACCTAGGTACAGCTTTGAGACTCACTAAAAGTTGGTAAGTTATGTAAGGAATTTCTAAATTAAGTTTTATACTACATGTTATATGTGATATTAAACCACTGTATGGTGCATATTACTGTATGTAACTTACTATGCATAGAGTACTTACTAACATACTAATTATTTTTTGTACATTCCAGAACCCCCTGAATGATGTAGGCTATGGGGCCACATAAGACTTTGTCCATCCAGGGTTACGATGAATGTAAAATATAAACTAAAGGTAAGGAATTAATTAACATACATTAACTCTTTTAGTACTCTTGATATATCTACAGTAATTAACATATTGCATTCACAACTTTCTGTAGTGTATATTTTGTACACTAATTTTGTTACTTTTTCCTTCCAGAACCAACATTTTTCACACAACTCCAGGTTGTTACTACAAGTGTCATCAAGGGATAACTACAAGTAGAAGCACCATTTTTGGATGGAAAAAACCCTTCAGGAAAGTATACGTATCACATGTAACATGTAGTGTAACAAAGTATGAACAGTAAGGTTTTTACATACAGTAGTACATATTACATACGTACATAACTTTTTTTTACAGGAATTTCCAACCAAGTTTGATTATGTACATATGTAGTACATGTTATAAACCACTGTACGTATGGTTACTGTATGTAACTTACTAAACATACATAACATGACTTAACTTGATACTTTTTTGGTACATTCCAGAAAACCAGGACCCCCTCCATGATGCAGGCTATGGGGCCACATAAAACTTTGTCCAGGGTTACTACATAACATAGCACGACAACTGTAAACTATGTACTACTGTACTAAAGGTAAGGAATTATACATAGTAGTAAACATACATTAAGTAAGTTTTATACGTATACATACTAAAAAAAAGTGACCAAGATCTCTCACATGGGATAAGTGATCAAGGTCCCTCATGGAATTACATACTGTACACTCCCTGCTGAACAGGGGGTGTAGACCAATCATTTACAATATGCAATATTTAAACCACTGTATGGTGCATATTACTGTATGTAACTTACTATGCATAGAGTACTTACTGACAAAATTATCTTTTGTACATTCCAGAACCCCCTGAATGGGGCCACATAAGACTTTGTCCATCCAGGGTTACGATGAATGTAAAATATAAACTAAAGGTAAGGAATTAATTAACATACATTAACTAAGTTTTATACATGTTATATATGTGATATTAAACCACTGTATGGTGCATATTACTGTATGTAACTTACTATGCATAGAGTACTTACTGACATACTAATTATTTTTTGTACATTCCAGAACCCCCTGAATGATGTAGGCTATGGGGCCACATAAGACTTTGTGCATCCAGGGTTACATAGCAGGACAACTTTAAACTAAAAGTAAGGAATTAATTCACATACATTAACTTTTTTACTCTTGATATAACTCAAAGTAAGGAATTATAAACTAAAAGTAAGGAATTAATTAACATACATTAACTCTTTTACTCTTGATATCTATAATTTACATATTGTATTCAGGACTTTGTGTAGTATTTTGTACTAATTGTGTTATACTTTTACCTTCCAGAGCTACCAGACTGGGATTTTAGTGTACTCCAGGATCTAACAAATACATACGTACTACTACGAAGTGTGCAATGCAGTATATAGTGTACAGTGTTTTAGTGTATACCCTAAGGATTAAGTGTAGTACATTGTGCTTTTTAGTGCACAAGAGTTTAATAAAGAATTATTACCTTCAAGAAACCATCCTTGGCCCATTGGAATACCACACTACACATCATGCAATCTACTTGCATGTCACAGGCGGTAAGGTCTCTAACTTTTCTTAGTTTAAGGCATATTTCCAAGTGTCGTTCCGGCTTACGACGATTTTCGGCTTACGACGCGCCTCAAGAACGGAACCCCCGTCGTAACCCGGGGACTGCCTGTATATATATATATATATATATATATATATATATATATATATATATATATATATATATATATATATAAACACCGTATTGTGCTCCTTAGATATCAATAGAGGATCCACAGTAATATGCTTGATTATCCAGCAAGCATATTACTGTGGATCCTTCTATTATATATACAGGCGGTCCCCGGGGGGGTTACGACGGGGGTTCCGTTCTTGATACCTTTAAAATGCCTTATTTTTTAAATGAATATTTTTGACGACCGCCGTAAAACCGATTCGCCGTTGAGTGATTGCGCCGTTAACCGCGGGCCGCCTGTATATATATATATATATATATATATATATATATATATATAATATATATATATATATATATATATATATATATATATATATATATATATATATATATATATATTATATATATATATATATATATATATATATATATATATATATATAAACACCGTATTGTGCTCCTTAGATATCATAGAAGGATCCACAGTAATATGCTTGATTATCCAGCAAGCATATTACTGTGGATCCTTCTATTATATATACAGGCGGTCCCCGGGTTACGACGAAAATCGTCGTAAGCTGGAACATCGTCAAAAATCCTAAGAAGACCTTACTTTTAATGCTTTGGGTGCATTGAAAACTATGTAAACTGCATTCTTATGGCATTTTTCATAAAAAAAAACCCCCCTGCAAATATTGATTATTTTGCATTTTAGGTGTCATATTTCATCTCCCAGATGAGCGTTGTAGGCATCGTAACCCTGGAACATGCGTCATAACCCTGGAATATGCGTCGTAACCCTGGAAATAACATCTATTGACAAGCGTCGTAACCTCGGAATATCGTAAGACGACACCGTCGTAACCCGGGGACTGCCTGTATATATATATATATATCTATATATATATATATATATATATATATATATATATATATATATATATATATATATATATATATATATATATACACGTATATATATATATATATTTCTACGTTTATTGAACGCCTCGCCTTCCCAGCAGTTTTTAATTAATTGGAGTTATGAATGAGGAGCCATGCTTTCTCCTAAAGCAACTGATTTTGGGAGAGAGCACGTCGTAGGAAGGCTAGGAAAGAATTTCCGGTCTGACGGAAGCTTATTGTAAGATAGGCAAGTCACGAGAGAAGCTAGGCCTCGAGATGGATTTTAGGGACCTCTACAATAAGACCTATTTTCCTTCCCAATTTGCTGGCGGTTGTTTACGCTTTCAGGCAGTGCCCGAGGTGGTATATGGAAGCCCCGTGATTCCCAGAGAACCAGCATCTTTCTCAGTCGGCTGCAGTCATGACCTCGGACAGATGTCCGCAGCCAGCCTTCCCCCACTTAGGCCTACCGGCATTACTGGCGCACCCGAGCCCCAAATCTGAGACCAAACCGGACGCCGCATTTTCCACAAAGGTCCACTGAACATGGCATCCAGGTACGTCTAGAAAGTGTAAACTCCAAACCAGCGCCTTTTACTACCATACGACTCTTGCTAATTTCATTTTCAAGTCTCACTTTTATCCCTCCTACATCAAAAGCCCTTTGTCCTCATTGGGCCACGTGCTTCCCCTTGTGACTTGTTAAAGACTAAGTCTTCAGTGCATACCTCAGTTAAAATTAGAGTTCCTTTTCCCCAGTGTTAGAGAACTGAATAATTGTAACTTGTGCAAGAAGTCCTTTTTCTTTTTATCTTGTCTAATCTGGGATCTTTTTCCAGATTCCCTGAGTGACGTGTCAAGTCTCTTCGCACGCAAGTGTTGCATTACCGCAAGATTTTGAAACCAGCTTTTATTGAATTTCATTTTGAGCCAGCTATCATATCCACTTGAGAGATATTATTAGTCCATGTGGGGACCAGTTGCATTTACTTAACCCTGGCTGTTAAGCAGCCTCTTGTAAATAAATAGATGTAATGTAATTAGCTGAGTTTCTGGCGACCTTTTCCTCTAAAGTAAATGTTCACTTTAAATCCTTTTTACGGTAAGTTCAAGTAATTTACTCTTTTTCCCTTAACTATTCCTGTTTACGTATTGGAACCTCATTCAAGGCCAGGCCCATATGTAACAATATATATATATATATATATATATATATATATATATATATATATATATATATAATATATATATATACTATATCATATATATATATATATATATATATATATATATATATATATATATATATATATATATTATATTATATATAATATATATATATATATAGTATATATATATCATATATATATATATATATATATATATATATATATATATATATATATATATATATATATATATATATATATATATATATATATATATATATATATATATATATATATGTATATTATATATATATATATATATATATATATATATATATATATATATATATATCCTATATATATATATATATATATATATATATATATATATATATATATATATATATATATATATATATATATATATATATATATATATATATATATATATATATATATATATATATATATATATATATATATATATTAGATATACTGTAGTACCTCGAGATACGAAAGGCTCAACTTACGAAAAATCCAAGTTACGAAAGCCATGCGAAAAAATTTTACTGCTCTACTTACGAAAAGTTTCAAGATACGAAAGGTTGTTGCTGTAAAGTCCCGAGATTCGCCCGGACCACGAGAACAATTTTAAAACTCCCCGCGCCGCCAACTGAGTAAACTCGCCACCATCCTCCCGCTCTCCCATTGGTTCCTGAGGCTAGTCACCCCATAAGGTCCTGCTCTCCTATTGGTCAGCATCTACCCCTTGTGCTTTAAGTATTCTATTGGTAAAAGGTTGCTGTAAATTGAAAAACTTATTCATGCAATACATTTAATAAAGAAAACATTAGGTAAAGATAGAATAAAGAATAGAAATGAATGGTTATTATACTGTTTGGTAGTTTCAGTAGTTGAAGAGAGATAATGAAAATTTATGGCTTACTGTGTAAAAGTGATTGTCTTGGCAATCGTTCGATACTCGTAAGTGCTGGATGTAAACAGACGTTTGGAAGCTTTTTATTGTTTGTTTATTATAGTTAATGGTTACTTAATAATTATTTGATGAGGTACATGCAATACATTTAATAAACAAAAATTGTGAATTAGATATCATAAAAATATAAAATAAATCAGACTGCCAACAAATACGTATTTTTTAGAATTCTTCTTCTGTTTTATTATTACGTTACGTATACGCATGTTTCATTATAGCTGTCAGTAACTCGGTATCTCCATGAGGTAAAGATAGAATAAAGAATAGAAATGAATGGTTATTATACTGTTTGGTGGTTTCATTAGTTGAAGAGAGATACTAATGACAATTTATGGCTTACTGTGTGCTAGGAAAAATGATTGCTTGGCGCTCGTTCGATTCTCGTAAGACGGGTAAGAGCTGGATGTAAACAATCGATCGGAAGGTTTGTTTTTTGTTTGTTTGTGTATTATAGTTAATGATTAATTAATAATTATTTGAAATGAGTACATACTGTATTATTTTACATTTTATTGGCATATTCTAAGCTTTTAGCTCTTAGGTTTTAGATGTCAGAATCATAGACTAGGCTACAGTAGCAACCGCTAACATAGGCTAGGCTTATTGCTAAGGGACATATGCTAAAGTCCTAATATATGCAGTAAAAATGGGGTTGAACATTACATGCAGTTGAATATAAACCTGAGAGCTGATTTATTTCATATTTTATGATATCTAATTCACAATTTTTTTATTAAATGTATTGCATGCACTCATATCAAATAATTATTAAGTAACCATTAACTATAATAAACAAACAAAAATGATATTGTTATGTTACAATAAAGTTTCATACATACTTACCTGGCAGAAATTCAAATTTCGCGCCACTCGCTACAGGTAGGTCAGGTGATCTACCGGCCTGCCCTGGGAGGCAGGACTAGGAACATCCCCGTTTTCTATCATATTTTTCTCTCTTCCCACCTGTCTCCTGCGGGAGGCTGGGTGGCCTCTAATTGTATATATCTGCCAGGTTAAGTATGTATGAAACTTTATTGTAACATAACAATATCATTTTCATACAAATCAACTTACCTGTCAGATATATACATAGCTGATTGGCACCCTTCGGTGGAGGGTAAGAGACAGCTACTATATGGAATAGACAGGTAAACAACATATGTTGTAGGTATAAATAAAACCTTGGTTCCTACCTGATAGGTGGTAGACTTCGTGGGTGTTTGCCCAGTAGTCTGCATCACCTCAAGAAACTTTAGCGAGATATATGATCTATGGCCAAGAGTTCTTGTGGGTCTGCCGATGGGGTCTTATCCCGCTTACTCGCAGAGCCTGAAAGGACTTTGTCAATGGGTGCTGATCCACTTATATGACAATACACCTTATGAAGGAGCACACAACCATCCCGACCACCTGATCCTAACCATATGTTTTGAAACTAAGGATTGTTCCGAGTTATCCCGAACTCTTCACAACAACCGTAACTCAAAAACCACTACGCACACATACATAATTTCTAAAAAAAAATTATACTCATCTAATTAGATATGACAAGATTCTCTTACTGAACAAACATAGACGGCCGCCCGTGCTAAACCAAAGTCCTTCATTGTTCGAAGAGACTCCAGGACCATATCTAAAAAGAAGAAAAGTATACTTTTAAGGATTGGTGTCGGCTCCCGTACCCAGAATCGTATCCGCCGATACGAAAGGACCCAGAGAAAAACACTTCTCATATGTCACACGAACGTCTTTCAAGTAATGAGATGCAAATACTGAGTTGCATCTCCAAAAATGTCGTATCTATGATGTTTTTAAGCGACATATTCTTATGAAACGAGAGAGACGTCGCTACTGCTCTCACTTCATGAGCTTTAACTTTCAACAGTCGCAACTGTTCGTCAGAACAGACCTTATGCGCATCTGTAATGACGTTCCTCACAAAGAATGCCAGAGCATTCTTGGACATCAGTCTTGTGGGGTCTTTTACTGCGCACCAAAGACCTTGTCTAGAGCCTCCCATCTGATGCTTTCTCTGAATGTAGAACTTTAGAGCTCTTACAGGGCATAGAGATCTTTCTGCTTCTCTTCCTACGAGACTCGATATGCCTTTGACTTCGAATGACTTAGGCCAGGGATTCGAGGATTCTCATTCTTAGCTAAAAACAGGGTCTTAAATGAGCAAATAGCTGAGTCTCCTTGAAACCTACTTTATCCTGCAGAGCATGTAATTCACTAACTCTCTTTGCCGTAGCTAAAGATAATAGGAATAGCATTTTCTGGTGATGTCTCGAAACGAAGCCAGATGAGGAGGTTCGAATCTTTCAGATGAAAGAAACTTGAGAACCACGTCTAGGTTTCCAGTTCGGAGGGACCGGTTCCTTCGGCTTTGAAGTCTCAAAGGACCTTATGAGATCGTGGAGATCTTTATTATCTGCCAGATCTAATCCTCTATTCCTGAAGACTGCCGAGAGCATACTTCTGTATCCCTTTATTGTGGATACAGCTAGATGAGATTGCTCTCTCAGGAATAGAAGGAAATCAGCAATTTCCGCTATAGAGGTAGTGGAGGAGGACAACTTCTTAGTTCTACACCACCTTCTAAAAAACCTCCACTTCGACTGATATACTTTCGTAGTGGAGGTTCTGCGTGCTCTCGCGATCGTGCTTGCAACTTCGCGAGAAAACCCTCTCGCTCTGACGAGTCTTTCGATAGTCGAAAGGCAGTCAGAGCGAGTGGGGAGTTTTTTGATGATACCTCTTGAAGTGTGGCTGTCTGAGAAGATCCATCCTTCTTGGTAAGGGATCTGGGAAAGTCTACGATCCACTCTACCGCCTCCGTGAACCAATCTTGGGCCGGCCAAAAGGGGGCTATCAATGTCATCCTCGTCTCCTTTGACGCCACAAACTTTTTTAGTACTAGTCCCAGGATTTTGAATGGAGGAAAGCATAGACGTCTACGCGAGACCAATCTAGCAGGAAGGCGTCTACCATAAGAGCTCTTGGGTCTTCCACGACCGAGCAAAAGACTGCCAGCCTTTTGGAGATGAATGTGGCGAAGAGATCCACATGAGGTGTCCCCCACAGCGACCAGAGATCTTGACACAACCTCCTCGTGTAGGGTCCACTCTGTATGAAGGACCTGGTTCCTCCTGCTGAGTCTGTCCGCCCTCACATTCTTTACTCCCTGAACGAACCTTGTCAGAAGGGAGATGTTCCTGTGAGACGTCCAAAGCAAAAGGTCTCTCGTCAGCTCGTAAAGGAACGAGGAGTGAGTCCCCTCCTTGTTTTCGAATGTAGGCAAGTGCGGTGGTGTTGTCCACGTTTACTTGCACTACTTTGTTCGACACCAGAGGTTCTAGACTCTTCAAAGCCAGATTGCACGGCGAAGAGCTCTTTGCAGTTTATGTGCCAAGACACCTGCGTCTGGTTCCCAGGTGCCTGACACCTCCTTCGAGCCTAATGTTGCTCCCCAACCTTTCTCCGACGCGTCGGAGTACAACACTAGGTCTGGGTTCTGGGTTCTTAGAGAGATCCCTTTGTTCTCTTTCAGAGGGGGCAACACCACCCTTCCAGGTGCGGTCTTATCTCCACTGGAATGGAAAAGGCGTCCGAAAGTTGTCCAGTTTTCCAACTCCAAGACTTCTTGAGGAAGAATTGAAGCGGACGTAAATGAAGTCTTCCTAGCGGGAAGAACTGTTCGAGCAGAGGAAAGGTCCCTAGAAGGCTCAACCATTCCCTCGCCGACGTCTGTTCCTTCCTTAAAAGAGAGAGACTAATCTGCAAACCTTTTGCGATTCTCTCTTGCGAAGGAAATACTCGAAAACCCCGAGAATCCATCTGAATCCCCAGATAGACTAAGTTCTGTCTGGGGGTCAGCTGCGACTTCTCGAGGTTCACGAGCAATCCCAACGCTTTGATCAGATCTAAAGTTAACGTCAGGTCCTCCAAGCACTGTCTCTCTGATCTGGCCCTGATGAGCCAGTCGTCAGATACAGAGAGATATTTACTCCTTTGAGGTGAAGAAACCTCGCCACATTTTTCATCAGGCTTGTGAAGACCTGAGGAGCTGTGGACAGGCTGAAACACAAGGCTCTGAACTGAAAGATCCTTCCCCCCGTCATGAAACGGAGGTACTTCTTCGATGAAGGGTGGATCGGGACGTGAAAATAGGCGCCCTGGAGATCTAGAGACACCATCCAATCTCCTTGTTGCAATGACGCAAGGACTGAGGCAGAAGTCTCCATCGAGAACTTCTCCTTCCGAACAAATTTGTTCAGAGAGCTGACGTCTAGTAATGGTCTCCAGCCTCCCGAGGCCTTCGCAACCAGAAAAAGGCGATTGTAAAACCCCGGGGAGTTTGATCCAGTACTAGTTCTATCGCTCTCTGTCCCACATTTGTTCCACCATCGATCAAGATATTCCCTCAGCACAGGATCCTTGTACTTGGCTGTTAGTTCCCGTGGTATTGACGTTAGGGGAGGAGTGTTCAGGAAAGGGATACGATATCCCTTCCTTATTACAGACAACGATGACGCGTCTGCGTTTATAAGTGTCCAGGCCTCCACAAATCCCAGGAGCCTGGCCACCTACTGGTGCTTGAGGAGAGAAGCATCACTTTCCCTTTTTAAAGGGACGAAAGGCAGACCTACCTCTCTTCAGGAGCCTTTCTTCTTGCGGGAGGTCTGGAGGTAGGGCCACCTCGAAAGGGCTGAACCGATGTACTCGGTCCTTTCTTGTCAGGTGTAGAAGCAGGTTTCTTCTTTCCTTGCTGACTGCGTCAGAAGGTCCTGAGTCGCCTTCTCAGTTAATGAACGAGAAATGTCCTTCACCAACTGAGAAGGGAACAAAAAGTCAGATAAAGGCGAATACAGCAGCGCTGGCCTCTGAGCGTGGGAGACTGCCTTGGTTTAAAAAGGCACTATATACCGTCCTCTTTTTTAGAGACCTGCTCCAAACAAAGAGGAGATCTCAAACGAGCCATCCTGCACCACTTTGTCTATACAAGACAATATGCACAAAAGGACTTCTGGTTCGATTCCTTCAGAATCATGGGCTTTCTGGACATCACCCAAGGGACCAATCTAAGAAGTTGAAAACTTCCAATACATGAAAGAGTCCCTTGAGGAGATGGTCCAGTTCAGAAATGCCCCAAGTAATACGTGCCGAGTTCAGACCTTGTCGACGTTGAAGCGTCAACTAAGGTCGAAAAGTCCCGCTTCTGACGTAGACGGAAGAGCAATACCCATATTCTCTCCCGTCTGCTACCAAATGCCTCTTTTACCAGCTAGTCTCGCTGGAGGCATGCAGAAGACCGTTCTGACTAAGTCCTTCTTAGACTTCATCCAAGAGTCTAAGGACTGAAGAGCCCTCTTCATTGAAATGGCGGGCTTCATTCTGAGAAAAGACGAAGACTTCTTCGTCTTAGCCACTCGAAACAGAGAGCGCGGAGAAGGAGGCGCTGCAGGAGTCAAGTCGTCTCCATACTCCTCTAGAAGCAAGGCCAGTCAAAACTTTATAGTTTCGACAGTCCTTCTCTTCCCCTTGATATTCTTCGTCCGAGTTTACTTCTAACTCGGGATCTAAATGAGTCTCCGCTCCCAACTCCGTACGTTCTTCCTCTGGAAGGAGACAAACTCCTAATAGGAGAGGGGCTAAGGGAATGATATTCCTTCCTCTTCCCCGCTTAATAGCCCTGGAAGGCGCCAAAGCTCAGGCTTCTCTCCATAAATAGAAGACGCTTCCCGCTTGGATGACGCTTCTCGTCCGCCAAGCGTCCTGGCTGACGCCTCCCGCTTACGTGGCTCCTGACGTCCGGATGACGCCTCGCGCCTGGAAGACGCTCCGCTCTCAAAAGGCGTCTTAACTGGCGCCAAAATATTGGTTGGAGCTTCGCGTCTACAATCAGCTTTCAAAGACGCTTCATGCCTAAAAGACGTCTCACGTCTCTCTGGTGTTACGTGTCTTCCGTAAGCTCCCGATCTCGCTCTCGAACCCGAAGCTTCTGCGATATGTTTAGAAGCTTCAACGTTTGCATGACGCTTCTCGCTTAGCAGGGGAGAGAGGACGAGACTTCTTGATTGGAAGCACAACGTCCTTCCTACGAGGCGCTAAAACTCCCACCAAAGAGGCCAGTTTGTTCTTGTACTGCCATGATAATCTTCCTTGAAGCTTCTCCCACGTCACTGCATGACACCTTTCGTCATCAATCGGGGGAGAAGTAGGAAAGGGTTCTTCAGCGTCCTCGTCGGGTGACGCTGACGCCACCTTCGCCTTCTTAATAGAAGAGGGAGCGTCATCTGAGAAACGCTCTGGGCTCGAATCAATTTCGGGTTCTTTCAAATGCCGTTTCAGAGGCCTCGATAAATCCGACTCCTTCCACCCTCGTTTAGGTGAGGGAGAGGGAGAGGATGATGAAACACTCTCGAAGGACGCTTTTTTTCCTAAAGCAGCCCCTTGAGCAGCCTGCCACGAAACAGAGCTTGCTGAAGGGACGTCTGACCGTTGGGGATTCCCCACAACCTCCTTAAGGCTTTCGACTTTCCTTCTCCTGGGCTGGGCATGGGAGCTTGGAAGAGGTCTAGGCCTGGGAGCGTCGCAGGGACGATCAACGCCCCCTCCACAACACTGGGAGAACTCACTTCTTCACTGTAATGCCTCCCTTTACTAGCCTTACCTTGTAAGTCCGCCATTTTGGACTTCATGTCTCGAATAGTAGCTTTCAGATCGCGATTTCCGAGGCCGATTCCGAAAGTACACTTTGTTAATTGAGACACATAGGGAGAATCTAAATCATTAGGATTAGAATAAGTATCAATAAAAGGCTCAATAGGCCTTGAACTCACACCTGTTTCAGACGTCTAACCCTATCCCTCTCTAACTTCTTCAAATAAGAAGTTAAAGTCTTCCACTCTTCTGCATTTATCCCTCGCATTTGACAGTATTAGTAGCAGAAACACTGAAACCCCCTACATTTACGACATACAGTGTGAGGTATCAACCGAATAGCTTTCCGGTATCCATCACCCTGCAGCCTACATTCACCCACAACATTCTCACACTCACATTTGAATCAGACATACTGAGAATCCAAAAAGCAATTCCAAAAACAAACAGTCCACAGTAGCGAATGCCAAAAACACGATCCAGATACGTCACCAAAGAGCCGATAAACGATGATCAAAGGATGAAATAAGAATCTAAGTCAGGAGGTAATAGCAACAATGTTGATACCACCGGCGACAGAGAAAATATGATAGAAAACGGGGATGGTTCCTAGTCCTGCCGCCCCAGGGCAGGCCGGAGATCACCTGACCTACCTGTAGCGAGTGGCGCGATATTTGAATTTCTGTCGGGACGACGGAGTCTTAGCTATGTATATATCTGACAGGTAAGTTGATTGTAATGAAAAAAGCTTCCAAACGTCTGTTTACATCCAGCACTTACGAGTATCGAACGATCGACAAGCAATCACTTTACACAGTAAGCCATAAATTTTCATTATCTCTCTTCAACTACTGAAACTACCAAACAGTATAATAACCATTCATTTCTATTCTTTATTCTATCTTTACCTAATGTTTTTTTTTAATTAAATGTATTGCATGAATAAGTTTTTCAATTTACAGCATAGCATCCTTTTACCAATAGAATACTTAAAGCACAAGGGGTAGATGCTGACCAATAGGAGAGCAGGACCTTATGGGGTGACTAGCATCAGGAACCAATGGGAGAGAGGGAGGATGGTGGCGAGTTTACTCGGCGGCGCGGGAGTTTTAAAATTGTTCTCGGTGGTCTGGGCGAATCTCGGGACTTTACAGCAACAACCTTTCATATCTTGAAAACTTTTCGTATGTAGAGCAGTAAAATTTTTCGCATTGGCTTTCTTATCTCGAGTTTTTCGTAAGTAGAGCCTTTCGTATCTCGAGGTACTACTGTATACAGGCAGTCCCCGGGTTACGACAGGGGTTCCGTTCTTGAGACGCGTTGTAACCCGAAAATCGTCGTAAGCCGGAACATCACCAAAAATACTAAGAAAACCTTACTTTTAATGCGTTGGGTGCATTCAAAACTATGTAAACTGCGTTCTTATTGTATTTTGCATAAAAAAACCTTCATATATGACAATTTGTCCAAAATTGCATTTTTCCTAACTATACAAACCTGAGGTCCTTTTACAATAGGAAGGTAACTAGCGGCAGCTGGACGGTTGTAAGCTTCGAACAAGGGAGTTCGGTAGTTAACTGCTTGTCCGACAGTGCGCACGCCGTGCGACTGGGAGGTGAAGAATCACTTTTGCTTTAGGCCCAGGCAAAAAATGCAGAGTGAGGGGTGGCATGAGGTGGGACTATATGTAAAAGGACCTCAGGTTTGTATAGTTAGGAAAAATGCAATTTTGGACATTGTCATTTGTTCCGGTACGATATACAAACCTTTCAGTCCTTTTACAATAGGACGACTCACTTCTTGGTGGGTTGGAATCTGAGTCTTTTGAGAACAGACTGGTGTTCGCCCAACCTTGGATTGCCTCCCTGGTCGTAAGCAATGAATAATAAAAAACTTTCAGTGGGCCAGAACAACTCGCCCAGAGTGAGTAGGTAAAAAGTGGGTGGGCTAGTACAGGTACCCCAAAAGGATTCAAAGGGTTAAACTATACCACCTCACTCAGTGCACCAAACACTGGCTCAATTAAGACTTTTTTTTTTTTTTTTTTATTGTTTCCCTATTACATTTGATTGCTTTCATATTTTATGTTTGTTAAATTTATTTTGAAATTCCCTTTATGTGAATTGTCATTGCTTTTACATACATACAGTAATATTTCAATGCTCTCTTCAAGAATATCAACCCTCCCTCATTCAGTCTCAAGTCAGCTGCCCATGACGTCACCATTATTTTGTGCATCTTATGCTAAATTTCATATTGAAATACTTTATTCTTTTATTTACTTTATTGAATATGGTTATCATTAAACTACAAACTATTGTAAATGAAAAAACATGTTATTACAATTTTCCTTATAGGACACAGAAGACCATCAATATAAACAAGATAATCAGTCCGTTCAAAGTACTAGTATTTGTTCGACAAACGATACAAAATTTTCCTGGAAATTTCATTAAAAAAAACCCTAATGTTTGATGTAAGAAACGTTCGACAAACGAGGTACCACTATACAACCATCCTACGAAATTTGAATCTGAGCTGCTCAATGGCTTTCCAGCACTGTTGTACCTACTCTTCCCAGGATGTGGGTGGAGACTAATAATCTACATCAAAATAAAAGTGTGCTACCATGAATTTTCAAATTTTCAAGTGCTATGTAGTTACTTGGTAAGTTACTTATATAAAACCATACATTAGATTTGAGCATAACATTGCCCAAGTGACTGGACAGTAACTGATACGGCGAGAAGTTCCTTTACTTTTCGTTCAATAAAAGCTGTGAAATTTAATGTTCAGGATAAGGGAAACCCTGTGGAGTTTTAGTTACGGTAGTTTTTTTTATGACAGTCATGGAGTACATTATAACAGTAACGAACAAATTTGCCAACCAGTTTATAGATATTATTTAGAATGTTTGCCTGCAATATCACATGCACTAAAACTGACATGAAATAAATGTAAATGAAATGAAACCATTCATTGGTCTACTGGGTCTATGTTTCAGGGAATGGCATATGTAAAAATAAATTTTTACCTTTTGTTTCAAAGCTTTTAATCTTTAGGATTTAAAAAGGTAAAATAAATTACTTTATTTTTTCTTATTCTACATTATTTATTAACCTAACATGTTTTTACAAACAACAATCATGTAATAAAAAAAGAATACATAAAAAAGCAAAAAATTTGGCATAGACCAACTGAACACACTGCCAGTGAGAAAATGTGATGATACAGGAGTGGCAACATCTCCCATAATTGACGCTTAACAGGTTAAGGCCCCATAATATAAAAAGTAAATACTAATGCATTATCAATACATCTCCCAAAAGGCACATTTTAAAATTGAATTAATCATTGATAATACTCACAGGCTTTAGAAACTTCTCTCCAAGTTGTTTCAACTTCTGATGAAGATTAGAAAAGTGATCTTTACTTGTTGATTTTGAGGCCTGAGGCAAGGTTTCCAATATCCGTTCATCCCCATCTTCTAAGTCATCTTCCTCATCTTCACTGTCATCATCCTCTTCATCATCATCTATCTCCTCCAACTCATCACCTTCTTTCAAATATGAATCTTCACTCTAGAAAGCAAGATGACTAAATAGTAGGAGAAATTGTCAAATACAAAACCAGGTTCATGCTTCTAGGTAAATGGGCAGTCATACTTACCAGACGGAGGATTTTAAGAATCCCCATAAATACTGAAAGGCCTTTACTTCATATTACTTTGAACAGTAGACCCCCTTATTTGAGGAGGATGGGTACCTGAACCCCGCCCCCCCAACAAATAGCCAAAATCTGTGAATACTTACAATCCTTCTAAAAATGTGAATAACTGCCTACTTTGATAGTTAAAAGAAAAAACAAAAAATGCTTATACCTGAGTATTTGAATAGTACAATGTATTATCACAAAAATGACATTTTTATGATATAAAAGTTTTAATTACACTTACTCAGTAGTTATATAACTAAGAGTTTCACTCACCGGCAGTTAACATCCTGAAATTTGCAGGTCACGCTAACTATCTATTTGCCTTAGTTGCCTCGCCCACTTTCAGGGCAAGAGTGTAGAACAACACGGCAAAGAGCTGTCTTTTTATGCTCAACAACAGAAATCCATAGTGGAGACAGAGGGTGGGCTCCAATTATATAATTACATTGGGTAAGTATAATTAAAACCATTTTATCATAAAAATGTCATTAACTATACAACTTCCCCAATAATTATATAGCTGATTACCACATTGCAGAAGGTGGGAAGCATGGATAATTCTACCTCAGATTCATAAAAACATATAGACCAAGAATAGAAAAGTTTTGCCAACATTAATTAAAATGTTTGTTGATTACTTACCTGATAAGGGAGTTGTAGCAGGAAAATACTGCCTCTGGTTGCTACTCATCTTATCATGTAATGGCGTAGCGGTAAAGCCATGTAGCGGCTATTACATAGTGGGACCTTTGTAACGAAGCACAATTCCGATGGCTAACAAAGGATAAAAAATAATTGCCCCTGCCCAGGGCTCAGCACCAACATATCACCAGAAAAGATTGTTACCTATAACCAAAATAATAAATCCATCACCACCCTATCAAAGGCCTGAAGGGTACTCCAGGTACTACTTCATACCTTCAGGTTTCCCATAAAAATCCACACCTTGTGTCAAGTAAAAAAATATTTTAGGAAGGGTTGCTTCCTACACTTCCTTTCCCAACACCACACCCGCCGCAAGAAACGGACCCAGGGTACTGAAGTCTTCAAACACCGTTTCAATGTCACGGAGATAATGTGATGCAAACACGGATTTGCATTTCCAAAACGTAGAATTAATAACAGAAAAGATAAATTTCTCTTAAAAGCTACTGCCCTAATTTCATGAGCTTTAGCCTTACAGACCGGGAGAACATCCTCCTTAACTGAAGAATGTGCTTCTTGGATGGCATCTCTTAGAAGAATGCTAGAGCATTCTTGGATAACGGTCTGGTGTTTTTTTTTTTTTTTTACAGAACACCAAAGACTGCCAAAATCTCTACAAATGTCCTTAGTTCTGTGAAGTTAGTTCTTTAAGGACCTCACTGGGCACAGAGTGCTTTCCTTGTCATTATTACCCAGGACTTCTGTCAAACTAGGGATCGAAAAAGAGTGAGGCCACGGGTTAGAGGGAGACTTGTTCTTGGCTAGAAACCCCAGAGAATATGAACAAATAGCATTCTCTTTCAAAAAGCCTATTTTCTTATCAAATGCATAAATCTTGCTAATCCTTTTAGCAGTCAGGCACTAGGAAGAGAGTTTTTCTAGTTAAGTCCCTCAGACAAAGTTCATGCATCGGTTTGAAATGAGACCCAGACAACCACTTTAACACAATATCCAGATTCCAAAGCACCATAGAAGAATCTTTACGATAAGAAGTATCAAACGATCTAATGAGATCAGATATGTCTGGGTTGGAAGACAAGTCCAAGGCTCTGGGTGGAACATCAATGCTAACATGGCCCCATAGTTCTTGATGGTAAAGGAAGACAGGTTTGTTATGACCTCAGATGAAGCAGGAAATCAGCTATTTGCATCACAACGGTCTTAGAAAAGATGTTGGAATTCTTAAACCACTCTCTGAAGATTCTCCACTTACTCTGATACACGTTGCTAGAAGACCTTCTCCTACAAATAGAGAAAGCCTCTGGAGCCCCCTTAGAAAATCCTTTCTAACGAGTTTCTGGACAGTTTGAATCCTGTCAGGGCCAGAGAAGACAGCTTTTTGTGGAACCTGTAGAAATGAGTTGTCTGAGTAGCTGCCTCTTTTGAGGAAGCAGCCTCGGGAAGTCCACCGACATCAGACACACAGTGAACAAAAAACTTGTTCAGCACTTGCCTTATTAGGCTGAATGGAGGGAAAGCATATAGTTCCTTGTCTCACCAGTCTAGAAGAAAAGTATCCACTGCCCACGCCTGTGGGTCTGGAACTGGCGAACAAAACAGAGGAAGATGAAGGTTCCAAGACATGGCGAACAAGTCTATCGTTGGTTTTCCCCACAGTTTCCAAAGGTCTGGGCAGACCAGAGGATCCAACGTCCATTCCGTTGGCAGGACTTGTCTCTGGTGACTTAGCTCATCCGCTAAAACGTTTAGCTTCCCCTGGACGAACTTGATGACTAAACATGTACTATTTCGTTCTGCCCAAATGAGATCTCTTGCCGCTTCGTAATGAGAAAAAGACTGAATCCCTCCTTGCTTCTTGACATAAGAGAGAGCAATCGTGTTGTCCACATAGACCGCTATTGTCTTGCTTTCTACTACTGATGCGAAGGACTGAAGGCCCAGGTGTATTGCCTTTAGCTCCTTCACATTGATATGCAGTCCTTTGCTCTAGGGACCATACTCCCAAGATTTCGCTTTGCCCTAAAAGCGCTCCCATCCTACGTCCAACGCGTCTGAAAAGAAGTTCAGGTCGGGGTTCAGCTGAAAGAGACTTGCCTTGTAATTCCACCAAAGAAGGTCCTCTTTTATTTCCATGCAAATCTGGAAGCTCCTTCCTGTTCCAGCTTGCTTTTAGATAGAACTGCAGGGGTCTGAGATGTAGCCTGCTGAGTGACGTAAACTGCTCCATCAATGCAGACTCATCCAATTGTTGGCCGAACACTCGTTGAAGGCCAGAGCTTCTTGTATCTTTCTTAAGCAAGAACCTACTCTTTTCTGGGCTAGAAAACCCCCAAAACTCTGAATCACTATGATCTCTCCCAAATATTGAATCTCCTGAGTGGGAGTTAACTGAGATTCCTTGGTATTTACGAGGATTCCTAACTCCTGTACTAATGAGAGAGTCTTCTTGAGGTGAGGTCCTCCACACACTGACTCTCTGACAGGGCTCTTAGGAGCCAGTCATCTAAATACAAGGATATTCGTATCCCCTGAAGGTGGAGCCACTTCGCAATGGGAGCCATTAACCTAGTAAATACGTACTTGAGGCGCTGTCGTCAGTCTGAAACAAAGGGCGGAAAATTGAAAAATGTTTCCTTCAAATAAAAACCTGAGGTGTATGGGAACATGGAAGTATGCGTCCAGAAGATCTATGAACGTCATACAATATCCCGGGTGAATGGACGACAGGACTGTTTGGTTTGTTTCTATCTTCAACTTCGTCTTTATGATGAAGACATTCAGGGTGCTGACATCCAGGATGGGCCTCCAGCTGCACAGAGTGACTTGGAGACTACAAAGAGATGATTGTAAAACCCCGGAGAGTAACGATCTTGAACAAGTTCTACTGCTCCCTTTCTTATAAGAGAAGTTACTCCATTCTCTAGAGCCGAAAAACTCTCTGATCCTCTTGAATAAGCAGTTAAGACAACTGGCGTGCTAAGGGAGGCTTCCTGAGGAAAGGGATAACGCAGCCTTCCTTCAGAATCTTGACTATTCAAGGTTCTGCCTCTTTTCTCTGCCAAACTTCCTTAAACATTAGAAGTCTGGCCCCTACATTCGTGCGGAGAACAGTGTCCTCACTTGCTAGCGGAGTCCCTCAAAGAAGTTTTCTTGATGGATTTAGCCAAGAACCTAGTACCTCCTATTGATCTTGCAAGGGATCTCTGTCTGGCCAGAAAGGACTGGCCTCTTGAGGGAAGAGGTTGTTTCGCAACCATCGCTGGAGGATCTCTCAGTCTTTTGGAAGACTGGGCAAGGAGATCCTGAGTAAATTTCTTTTTCAGATCCGAAGCAACCCCTAAAACTGGCTCTAGGAAACAAGATAAGTGTCTCTTATCTAAGGGGGGAGAATAATACATAGAGCTGATTTCTACGAGGAAGTAATGCACTCCGACGTGTAGGAACACCAAAGCTCCCTATTCTTGAGCGTTCCCATCATGTAGAGAGAGCAAGTCGTGGGAACCATCCCTAATCCCCTTATCGATACACGAGAGAACTCCCATCCAATCCGCCAAGAGGTTCTCAGAAAGCGAAGAGCAAGACCTAATCTTGTGAGCCAGAGTGCCAACGGACCAATCAAGAAAGTTGAAAACTTCAAACACCTTGAAAATGCCTTTCAGAAGATATGCCAATTCGAAGGCAGAAAACAAAATCTTTGCTGAAGAAAAAGCTGAGCTTCTGGCTGTGTCTATAAGACCAGAAACATCTCTCTGTGCAAAGGTGCAAATACCCAAGGAAGGATCCTCTTTCATAGCATACGACGAGTATCTCCACCTAGAGATCTGGGAAGGTGGAAAACAAAAGGAGGTCTTGCCTTGTTCCCACTTTTCAGCAAGCCAAATATCTATCTCTTTAAAAGCCTTTCTTAGCTGAGGAAGACAAAATTATCTTCGGCATCTTCGAGTGGTTCGAGGAAGGCATACTATCCATAACAAAAGTCGATTCAGGAGACAATGGAGAAGTCGGCTTGAAAAGAACTACGTGGCGAGCAAGAACTTCAATAAAGCCACATACCCTGAAGAGGGAGCCTCTTGATCCTCTGTAGCTTCGTTTTCAGACGAAATAAGGGAAAGATTCACAACTGCAGGAGCCTGAGGTGTGGCTGCATCAACTTGTGTCCATGTCGAAACAGCCTCTATAGGAGTTTGCAGCACTGCAGCATCTCGAGGCGTCAAAGGAGACGATGTAGAGGGAGCTTTGACCACTACTGGTGCCAGTTGAACTGTTGTGGGCACTTGCTGGATTGTCGCGGGCGCTAATTGAGTCGTCGGAGCTTGAACTGAAGAAAGAGGCTTATTCAGTAAAAGCAGAATACTGTCGAGCTTTGCCTGAATGGGATCTACTGTCTCAACAACAGAAGCAACAGCAGCTGAGAGACTTGAAGGGAGCTCCTGTGCAACACAAGCAGGCACTAACTGGTGCATGACAGAAGGCAGCTTAGGCACCACTGTACGCTCAACTACATCCTATGGGCACTCCAGCATGACAGATACAGGAGCTTGAAAAGGAGCTGAAGAGCGACGATGAGCCTTGGGCACTGGAGGAGCGTCAACTTCCGAGAGGCAGTTGGAAGAAAAACGCTCTGGGCTGTCTCAATGACTGGAAGAAGGGCATGGTTCTCTAGGATTCTTAGTAGGAACCACTGGAGCTGTATCCGAAGTGCCTCTCTTCAATGGTCGACAATCTGTGCACACCCAAGAAGAGACCTTTCCAACAGCTCTCTGTTACAACCTGGGAAGCGACAACAGGTTGAAATGAGGGGGCAACTGCTCAGGGGCAGAACGCCAACCTCCCTTGATCTACCAGTTTGACTCCTGCCCTGCACTGGTGAGTGTGACAGTGACCTTTGCCTAGGAGCGTCGGTGGGACGAACAGCAACCTCCTCAACTGACACAACACTATCACTTTTTGCCTAGTCTATAAGGACCTTCACAGATGCACCAAGCTGCTCCATAGTCTGTAGTAACAGAGCAAAACGCATATCAGGTGATGGGGTTGGGATCGGAAGTGCGGGAGCCTGCAAACAGAGAAGGTGATACAGTAAGAGGAGTGGGAGCGGGAGCTAAAGATATAACAGGAATACTCTCATATGAATTCAATTCACAAGAATCCTGGCTAGCTAATTTTGAATTGGCCCTAATCAAAGCCTTTCTCTACATGTCTCCAATTTCTTTAAATGAGATTCGAAACTCCACTTCCTTTCGTCCCAATCAACACATTCATTATGTGTATTATCAAATGAACATATTTGCCCTCTACAATTAGTACATAAAGTGTGATTATCATATGATTCCTTGGTTACCCTAGTCTTGCAACCTCTAGTGCAATACCTAAAGCTAGCAGAACCTGTGTCTGACATTGTCGAAAACACTAAGACCTGACGGTTACCAAGGGAATAACAAAGTCCGAAAAAATCTCAGGAATAACTACAACCAACAACAATAGCCATCGGCCGGCAGAAACAAACTGAGCTCTTTGCCATGTTATTCCTCTCTCTTGCCCTGAAAGTGGACAGAGCACTGTTACCTAACCAAGGCAAATAGATAGTTAGCACGACCTGCAAATTTCATGATTTTAACTGCCGGTGAGTGAAATTCTAAACTATACAATTACTGGGGAAGTTGTATAAATAAAAAGTGCATTGTCACAAAAATTGTGAAAATACCATAATTTGTGAATATTTTTAAGTGAAAAATACCACGAATAAGTGAATTTCCCACAAAAGAGGGATATACTATATGGTCCACATAAAAAAAATATGTGAATAGGCGAGTCCACGAATAGCGGGGGTCGACTAAAGTTGATAAGTGGGAGAGGGGGAAAAAAAAATCCAAAATCAACTTTCATATTTTCAGAATTCTTATTTCTGATTCTCACTGTCAATCCTTTTGTGGAACTATTACATTCTTATTCAATTCTAAACATTTAAAATTGTCTAAATACGTACAAAGTACAGTCAAACCTCAGTTTTCGTAGACTTTTCTGTGAAATTTTGTCTTGGTCATCGTAAGTTTCCTCGGTTTTTGTATATTTGGAAATGCTCCACAAGGGGCCCAGTGCGTGACCAGGCTCCATATTGAGCGCCCAAACAAAGCATCACATCTTCTTTCGTGACCCATTCTGCTCTTGTGTTAGTTGTTTTTGTGCTTTTAGTGCATTTTTATTAGAGTGCAACTGCTAAATAAGCCATCATATGGCCAAAGAAAGCTCCAAGTGCTAGCCCGTGTAAAAAAGGTGAGAAACAATAGAATTTAAGAAAGAACTCGTAGCAAAGTGTTGGAGGAAGATACATGATAATATCAGTGAGAAAATGCCCACAAGCGCTGCTGTTCGTGAATTTAAGGCCAGCAGAGGCTGGTTTGAAAAATTCAGAAAATGTATGGGCATACACAATGTGCCTAATTCAAGGATCAAGAACATGTCTGCAAAGTAGCATGATGTAAAAAAATTTTGTGGAGATTTATCATCCTCACAAAGAAGTTGTAATCTATGTCTCCAACATGTTTAATGACAATGTCGTGTTTAACTTTGGGCAAAATTTAAAGAAATAACAGAAACAAATGTCTCTGGACAGTTTTGTTGTGCGACAAGGATCCAATAACTCTCAAGCTGGTCCCAGTGCCAGTAAAAAACAGAGAGGGGAAGTATATAACCTTAGATAGTGCCAGTAAATAGCAAAGAGAAGTAACCCCAGATAGGTCCTTGATACCTGAAGTCCTTCTTGAGGGAGATTCTCCTTCCAAACAACAACCTCTCCTCCTTTCCATCTTCCATACACTAACAAGTGTTTTCCATAAAGGTAAGAGTGATCTTAAATGTTCATTTATTAATTTCATTAGTCATTTATAATGTTCATTTATTAATTTCATTAGTCATTTATATCTCATTGTTTTCTGTATGTAAAACTGTGTTTACTCCCTATAAAATGTATTTTTAAAAAATATTTGTGGGGGTCTGGAATGTATTAGTAATTGTATTTACATTATTCCTTATGGGAATTATTGTTTCGGTTTTTGTAAGTTTCGGTTTTCGTGGGAGGTTCTGGAACGGATTATGTAAGAAAACTGAGGTTCCACTGTAGATAAGTATGAATGCAATCGATAAGAACAATAAATAAATAAAAAATGCTCATATTTTACACCACAACATACAGGCAACCATTGCTTTATGACTGGATTACCCTTAAAAATGAATTGTTAGTTGATTGATTGGATACTGAAAGCAAGACAACAAAGGTTTAAAGGAAACATAATACAGGGTTAATTATAAAAGTGCTTCTAAACAACTTTAGAGCACTGAATACTGTGCTGTATATGCAATTATGCTTAAAATTACTGAAAGACAAAATTACATGATGAAATAGAAATAAGAAAAGAAAGTGGACAGAAACAAAGAGAATGACTTAACATTCACAGAGGCAACCCCTACTCTCTACTACTGTTAGGTATCATCTGAAATCATACTGTACCTTATATATAATTACCAGAAAAAATAAGTAAGTAAAAGAAAATTGTATAATGAATAAGAAATGAAAATAAAATATTTGTTCATAACAAGTCCAGCATAGAGTTATCTTCGGTGAGTCTCTGTCAATTCATCTAAACTACACATAACATATCTGGTGAGGAGCAACTGTATAGATGTCTGTCTGTCAGAAAACTGTTTATGAACTTTAAGAAATGTTATAGATATCAGTACAGTAATACTATATGCGACCTTTGTTAATAATGCAAAACACAATAACAAAATAATTACGGTCTTCTTTAGAATTTTGAGAACTTACAAGAGTGCACAATGGCTGTAATTTTCATGTGAATTTACATTAATGATATTCTTAAAAGTCAATTGCTGCAAGTTTTTGATTAATGTAATTCATTAATTCAATTATTTTAACATACACAATAGTACTGTACATTCCATTATTTTAGCTAACATTATTAACAAAGGCAGCATGGTAAAAAACAAAAATGAATAAAAGGTAAATGACTGTGAGTAATAAAAACCATCATCTTTTTCTCCTTCCTCCAAATTAAGATATGTTAGGTATTTTTCACAGAATACATTTTGGATATAAGTATGGGTGACTGCCGGGATTAGTGGGGAGAAAGGGACCACAACTGCCCCCTCCCCCCCAATTAACTATAACCCATGAATACTTGATACCCCTCTGAAAACACTTATAATTGCTTATTTTGATAGTTCAAATACCGAATTTCCATTCTGAAAATGCTTATATCTACCTACCTTAATTTTATGATGAAAATGTATGTAACCACAAAACTAATATGAAAATACAGTAATTAGTGAACATTTTTCTACAAAAAATTCTGCAAATAGGAGAATTTTCTGCAAATAATGTGGATATACTTTCCAAAAAAAAAAAAAATCTGTGAATGGGTGAAAATGCAAATCCAGAACTGCAAATAGGCAGGGGTCAACTGTAGTAGTAGTGATGTGAAATCTTTAGCCTGAGAAGATAACTTCAATATAGTATACAATAATACAGAAATAAAAAAAACATTAACTTCAATGTATCTGTCTTCTGTACAAATCAGCTACATTATTAGGATAGGTCTTTGCAAAGCTGCTGTTTTAGATGCAAGATAATTTCAGATAAATATCTTAAAATTACAGTTTATTCTTAAAAAATTTTTTTTGGTCGTTTCTTGTTCTACTTTGATGTTGTTACTTTAAAAAACATAGTTCAATGCATCATTCATAAATTCATGAAAAGACACAAACCTTTATCAAAAAAACACCTCTGGAGACACCATAATAAACATGATAGAAAATACAGACTTTTAACAAGAATAAATTCACATTCCTTACTCTTAAATAGCACATTCAAGGATCAGTCTTCAGTGAAGGTTTAAAATTTGAGCAACATAAAATTGATGTTGGTCCAAAGAGTACAAGAAAAAAGGTAAAAAGAAAAAATAAATGCAAATGACAACCATCACGGTAAGTTACAGGCCACAACAAGAATACTCACATCTAACAAATGAAGCAGGTCTTGAGTCTGTGTATCTGATATAAGCTCTTCCCCATCTTTATCAATAACTTCACTATCGTCAATCATGTTTTCTAAGTCTCCATCAGAATCTGATGCCTCCATAATATCATCTGGGTCATTCAAGATATTCTGAGCATTTTCAAGGTTTTCTGCTGACTTCTCTGTCTCTGTTGACAGCTTCAGGTCTTCTACTTTCAGTTGTGGATCTAAATTGAAAACTATACTTTAGCAAAAGATCTCAAATAAAAAACTAAACTACTCACAAAGCTTACCTTAAAACAGTGCAAAGTAAAACACATCACAATTATGTAAAAAGAAAGACTGAAAATCTAGCAAACTGGTAAGAATAGCATGTAAAGTGTAAGATTCAGGTTATCTCCAAAGCCATTCCTGTGTATGAATCTAACCTCATTTTATTCATGTAATTGTTGTGAACTTTTAATACATAGTGGGCGGTTAAATTTGCCATACTTTCAAGTTATAGCTGCATTAATAACATACAGGCATCCCTTGTTTAACAACAGAGGTTCCGTTCCTGGGGGCCTGATGCTAAGCAAAAATCGACGCTAACCGAAATTCAAAAAGTCCACAGGCACCAAAATCATCCTTACGGTGCCCTAAACTTATTAACGATGCCTTGACAGTGTCACGGCCACATATTTTGTCTGAATATTTAATAACTCTTTAATGAAAATATAACAATTTGTCAAAAATTGTATTTTTCCTAACTATACAAACCTGAGGTCCTTTACAATAGGAATGTAACTTGCGGCAGCTGGAACCGGTCGAAAGCTTCGAACAAGGGAGTTCGGTAGTTAACTGCTTGTCCGACAGTCCGTGGGAGGTGAAGATCTACTTTGCTTTAGGCCCAGGAAAAAACAGTGAGGGGTGGCATGAGGTGGGACTATATGTAAAGGACCTCAGGTTTGTATAGTTAGGAAAAATACAATTTTCGACAAATTGTTATTTGTTCCGATACGAATACAAACCATCGGTCCTTTACAATAGGAAGACTCACTTCTTGGTGGATGGAATCTGAGTTTTAAGAACAGACTGGTGCTCGTCCAACCTTGGTTCCCTCCTTGGTCGTAAGAGCAGAGGGAGGGATCCTAGCCTCTGTCCAATGATCGGGGTATGTACCGCAGGATCAATGGTCAGACCTCTGGACCCAAGTAATAAAGAGGGAGGGAAGCGTACCTCTTAAAACTAGCAAGCAAGAACTTGTTCCTATTGCAAGAGGCAATATGAAGTCATGGGTTTGTCTCTTGCTGGCTTCCACTTCCCCCCCTTGTCGGGGGAAGTGGTGGATAATCGCTCCTATCCCTAATGAAAGGGATAGGATGGGGCTCGGTCGAGTAGCTTACCTGCATCGCCTCCTGTTCCAGCATAGTGACGACCGCGTCCCTCTGCCCACAGGTAGAGGGGGAGAAAAAGATGGGGAAGAGAAGCCAGTCACACTCTCATTCACTCATCCATTCATGCAGTCAAACAAGGATGCGATGCTGTTCTGTCTGCTCGGGTGCTGGGTAAACTACACAATGTGTTGAGCAGCCACCATGGGTCCCAAGGAAAAAGTGTCCAAGGACCTGTGGGCTATATCCCGAAGGACGAAGGAGGTGAAGGTGGTCTGGTTGGACCAGACCCCTGCCTTCAGGACCTGCGCCACGGAGAAGTTCTTGCGGAACGCAAGGGAAGGACCAATGCCTCTGACTTTGTGGGCTCTCGGACAAAGGGTACGGATGTCGTTGCTACCATCAGCTTCGTACGCCCTCCTGATCACCTCACGCAGCCAGAAAGAAAGTGTGTTCTTGGAAACTTCTTTCTTAGTCACCCCAGTGCTAACGAAGAGGCGTCGACACTCAGGCCTGAGGTGCCGAGTTCTCTTCAGATAGCGCCGTAGCGCCCTCATAGGACAGAGCAGCATCTCATCCGCATCGTTGTCGGTGAAGTCCATTAGGGAGGGGATTGTGAAAGACTCGAACCGGTCGTCAGGGACCGAAGGATTCTGAGTCTTCGCTACGAAGTTCGGGATGAAATCGAGCGTCACAGATCCCCATCCCCTGGAATGCTTGACGTTGAAGGAAAGACCATGAAGTTCCCCTACTCTCTTTGCCGATGCCAGGGCCAGCAAGAAGAGGGTCTTGAGGGTCAGATCCCTGCCTGACAACTCTTGGAGTGGCTCAAAGGGACTTCGAGTCAAGACTCCTAAGGATGAGAGTCACGTCCCACCCCGGGGGCCTGAGTTCCCTGGGTGGGCAAGACCTCTCGAAGCTCCTCATAAGCAGGGAGATCTCGAACAAATTCGAGATACCCACTCCCCTCAGTTTAAGGACTAGGGCCAGGGGGGCTCTGTATCCTTTGACTGTGGGGACGAAGAGAAGCTTTTCTCGGCAAAGAAACACGAGGAAATACGCTACCTGCTGAAGAGTGGCTCTAAGAGGAGATAGACCCCATCTGTGACACCAACCACAGAAGACAACCCACTTCCTGCAGAGGACTGTCTGATGTACCCAGCCATCTCTGTTGCTGCTCGGCGAGAAAAGCCTCTAGCTCGCAAGAGATGGTGGGTGACAGCCAGCCGTGAAGATGTAGGGACTGGACTGACTGGTGGTACCGTTCCCATGTGGCTGGTCCGGGTAACAAATGGCCTGAGGCCATTTGGGAGCCACCAGGATCATCCGGAGATTCGGGGTGAGCAGCACTCGGCTGATCACCTTGCGAATCAGATAGAACGGGGGAAAGGCGTACGCGAAGAGGTTGTCCCACGGGTGTTGAAGAGCGTCCTCTGCAGCTGCCCATAGGTTTTCTGTTGGGCCGGGTGGCAAACAGATCTACTACTGGACGGCCCCATAGGTTGAAGAGCCTTTCTGCCATGTCTGGGTGTAGGGACCGAATGGTCCCTATCACCTGATCCCGACGGCTGAGCTTGTCTGCTACTACATTCCTTTTGCCTGGAATGTAGCGGGCTGACAGCTCTACCGAGTGGGCCACGGCCCACTCGTGCACCTGCAATGTCAACTGGTGCAACGGGAGGGACACTAGGCCCCCCTGTTTGTTGATGTATGCCACTACTGTGGTGTTGTCGCACATCAACACCACCAAGTGTCCCACCAAGCGGTCCTGGAACTCTTGGAGAGCAAGGAACGCTGCCTTGAGCTCCAGGACGTTGATGTGAAGGTGCTTGTCGTGACAATCCCACACTCCTGAAGTCAGCAACTCCTCCAGGTGTGCGCCCCATCCCTTGGTTGACGCATCCGAAAACAGCGACATCTCCGGGGGGGGGAATGCGGAGAGGCACTATTCTTGAGAGGTTCCTGTCGTCCAGCCACCAGGCTAGGTCCTGCCTCACCTCTTCCATGAGGGACACGGGGAAGTAAGGTGGGTCTCCTGCCTGTGACCAACTCTCCTTTAGTCTCCACTGGAGAGACCGCAGGTGAAGACGCCCGTGCGGGACTAACTTCTCGAGTGACGACAGGTGGCCGATCACGACTTGCCACTGCTGAGCTGACTGTTCTTGCCAAGACAGGAACTGGTAGGCTGCAGCCCTGAATCTGCTGATCCGCGAGTCTGCGGGGAAGACTCGCCCTGCTACCGTGTCGATCAGCATACCCAGGTACTTCATCCTCTGCTTGGGCTCGAGATCGGACTTCTTTAAGTTCACCACGATCCCCAGATTGTGGCAGAACTCGAGAAGTCGATCTCTGTCCTGTAGCAACTGCGAGCGGGAGCTCGCCAGGACCAACCAGTCATCGAGATACCTCAGAAGACGTATCCAAACCGAGTGGGCCCAAGCAGACACCAGAGTGAACACTCACGTGAACACCTGTGGGGCAGTTGAGAGACCGAAGCAAAGTGCCCTGAATTGGTACAGCGTCCCGTCGAGGATGAAGTGGAGGTACTTCCTGGAGGATTGATGGACGGGTATCTGGAAGTACGTGCCTTCAAGTCCACTGAAAGCATGAAGTCGTTCTCCCAGATGGAGTCGATCACGGAACGTGCTGTCTCCATCGTGAACCGAGACTGGCGAACGAATCGGTTCAGGGGAGAGAGATCTATCACCGGGCGCCAGCCCCCTGAAGACCTCTCCACCAAGAAAAGACGGCTGTAGAAGCCTGGTGAACGATCCCTGACGATCTCCAAAGCTCTCTTACTCAGCATGGCTTGGACTTCCTGCCGAAGGGCTATCTATGTCCATTGATGTTCCAGGTATGTAGGTCTGAAGGTGGACCGGGTTGGAGGTGAGGGGTGGCCGAGACTCGAAGGGTAGTAGATACCCCTCCCGAAGGACGTCTACTATCCAGGTCTCAGCTCCATAGCGCTGCCATGTTGCCCAATGGCTCGCCAGGCACCCCCCACTTCCGGCAGCAGGTGAGGGGGAACGCCGTCCCTAGCGTTTCCCGCCTCTCTTCGACTTCTTCCCCACTCCCCCTCGTGGGAAGGAGGGCTGGGAGAAGGGCTGATGGCGACCGCCCCTGAAAGAAGTCAAAGGCAGAGTCTTTCCTTTGGGCTTCGACAATGCAATCGTCTTGGCCACAGAGGAAGCGCTAACCAAGCTCTTGGGCTTGGCCGCAGTTGTTCGAGGCTGCCCAGACGCCTTCGAGACTGCCTGGTGGACTAGACGGTCACTGTCATCAGTGCGCCGTCGTTCCACCGCAGCATCCACCATGCCTCCTGGGAAGAGAGAGGAGGAACTCCGCACTGGTCCTTTGCAAAGACCCAATGCCACCTCACGCCCAGCCGCCCTGGTCACTCGGGTGAGGACTGTGTCCCTACGCCGAAGTGCCAGGTTGGCCCACAGGTTTGCCGTCTGGTGGGCTAGGTAGGAGATAACTCTACCTCCGGACTGGCACAGTCTCCCGAAAGCCGGGCCACCTTCGGGAGTGATATTTCCCAAGGTGGCCGCGACCTTAGACACAGGTGAACCAGGAGACTTCCTGGAATGCCGCCATGGCGGTGGATTCCAGTGCAAGTGACTCTTGCTGCGAGAGCCATAAGTTCTCCAACAGGAGCTGCTGCAGAGATACACCCGGTGTTAGCCTAGCTAGCTCCGGGTTAACCTGTTTAGGCGCCATAGGATCCTCCGAAGGCAAGTAGAATCTCTTCTGTCGCAGTAGAGGCAGAGGAAGTAGCTTGGAAGACCTGCCGGACCTTAGCGAACTCTCCTGTCCGGAGACAAGCGAGTCCACCTGGCCCAGCACCGAGGCAGACAGAGCCGATCGTGGCAGACCCACAGTCATCTTGGGTTCCTTCTTAGGACCCCAGAACGACTCGAGCCGGGACGTGGGCTCAGAAGGTGGGAGCGGCGATCCTTCCCCGAGATCGTTGTGCTGATGAATCAACGCAATAACCTCTGCAAACGACCTCTGGATCTCGGGAGTGACTGCGTCTTGAGGAGTAGGACTGTCAAGTCCCTCCAACAAGAACGCCTCTCGAGACCCTCCTCCTTCAGAAGGAGGGACAGCGACAGACCCCTCCTGGTCTCCTCCTGTCATTTGCGCATATGACTTGGTCGGTCCTAAGACCGTTGCTGGCTTGTAGGGCGTCGTGGTGGGACCGTGAGGAGCGATCACTCCGGATCGCCTCGCTCTTCCCGGCGTAACCTGAGGAAGTTGAAGGGATCGGAGAGGAAGACCTGACGCTCCCCCCTCGCTCACCGGTAGAACCCGCGGTGGTGATCAAGCTGCAGGCCTCGTCGCGTGGCTCTCCTGGGGAGAGCGGCTGGACTGAGAACAGCGGCTCCGGTCCCGTGCGTCAGAGGAGCTGCTGCTGGTCCCCCTACCTGACTGGTCCCGGTGGGAGCGGCGGATAGGGGATCTGCAGAGACCACTGTCGCGGTGGGAGCGGTGCCTGTCCTCACGGCGCGTCGAACGGCTGGAAAAGCCGAGGCTGGTTCCTGCGATCGAGGGGACCTCTTCCTAGCCCCAGCCCGCGGCCGGTCTGGGACCGTCACGCATAGGCACGACCCTCCTCGGGAAACCAGCAATCGTGGCCTGCACCGCAGCTGAGGGTGTCAACGTAGTCACATGCTGGGTGTACACCAGGTGAGGAGAGGTGGCATACCCCGGGGTCGAGACGGTGGTGGTGGTGGTGGTCACTGGTCCATGAGTGACCAGAGCAGCACCCGCCAGGCGATGCAACAGCCCCCGAACGCTTGGTGGGCCCTGGAGGCAGCGAGAACCATACCTGCCTGAGGTCGTCGCCCGCAGCAGGAGCACCTGAGGAGGCAAAGGTCAGGTTAGTAGGATGGGTTCGCCCTCACCCCAGGGGGGACAAGCCCCACCCCGAACGAACGGAAGACCCCGAGTACAGTTGGATGTTGGGGTACCTCGCCCCCTCCTCCACGCTCGACGGATCGGGCGAAGAGAAGGAATGAGAAACCCCCCCCCGAAGGGGAAGGAGCCATACGTGGGAGCTGAGATGGCGGCAGGAAGGAAGACGACATGTCTGTGACCAAGGGAGTCGCCGGAGATCCTTCCGAGGACTCCTTGGCAGGCTTACGTCGCTTCCTCCTACCCTCATACAGCACCCACTGCTCCTCCGACCAAGATATGCATAAATCACAGGGCTCGGCGCGAGAGCATTCGCGCCCTTGGCACCCAGCACACAATTCATGAGGATCCACTTCTGGGAAGGAGCGGAAGGCCCCACACTTACGGCCCTCCACACCAGGGCAAAAACTCTGCGGCTGATGGGGGGGCGCGGGGACGTCTCCAGCTCACGGGAATCCATAATCACAGTTAATAATAAAATACAAAAGTACACGTACTTACAGTATTTTAACACACACACAAAGCAAACCAAGTTTGAGAAGACACAAAGCATGCGACGAAAGGCGGGCAGAGAGAGGTAGAGAACATGTCTGTCAACCAGCACGGCCGAAAGCAAAGTGGATCTTTACCTCCCAGTCGCGCAGTGTGCGGACTGTTGGACAAGCAGTTAACTACCGAACTCCCTTGTTCGAAGCTTACGACCAGTTCCAGCTGCCGCAAGTTACATTCCTATTGTAAAGGACCAATGGTTTGTATTCGTATCGGAACAAATAGAATTTCCTTTGCCTAATCCTTTTACCAGACTGCTAACATACTCCCTCTCTTTTATTTATCATATATTCTAGTTAAATAAGTTAAAAAAGCAAAAGATAATGATAAAATTATCGTTAGTAACGTTATAGTCGTTGCTTAAATGCTACAGATATACACAACTGATCGAAAACAGTTGTTTTGCTACTACAACTGAACTGAATCTGATAGCAACAATGTTTTGCTAGCATTTCAGCCATTGTATGATAGTAAAAAATTACTGCAGTTGTTACAAATAACCTTAATTAAGTAGAACAGGACTTAAACATTTATTTGCTATGGAGAAAACATTTGCATGCAATAAAGTACTGCTAAATTTAAGCTGCAGTCGTAGCTGAACCTCGACTGCAATTAATAGTGGAGAAAAAGGTAATTTAATCAAAAATACTGGTCATGAAAGAACACATTTTACTGCTTTCATGCCGATAAAAGATAAATACATAAATTTCATATTATTATGAAATGATAGAATTAAAATAATGGACGGAATCCATTTTTCACATAAAAACCCATGCTCTGACACCATCTATTAACGGAAAAAAATTAATCAAATTCACGACAAGACGTATTTAAGTCATAGTTCAAATTACAAGCATTTCATATAACAAAAAATGACCTTGTCCCATAAATAGTAAATAGTTTCTAGAGATCTATTTACACTAAATAAAAGCCAGAAAACAGCTCTGAATCAAGTTAAAAAGGGCAAAATAACCCTGCCTCTGCCCTAAGCTGATATTTCCAAATCAAAACATACATCTCTCATGTAGCAATATGAGACTACATACAGTCTTATTGGATACAGTGAAGTGAAGCATAAACTTTTTAAACGAGCCAAGGGAAAGGCGCTTCGGCAGTGTACCAAAATACCGATAACCAGACAACAGCGCCATCTATCAAAAAAATAACTAAGTCTAATTCACGCATTTCCGATAACCAAAAAAAAAAAAAAAATCTAGTTCACGTATTCAAGTAAATTTTCAACTTAAAAACACTTCATATAAACAACCTTGTCACATGTGAAGAGAGTATCTAGAGATTAATTTACGCTAAACAACAGCAAGAAAATCGTTCTGAAGTGAGTTAAATATGGCAAAATAATTTTACCTCTGCCCTCAGCTGATTTTTCCAGACCAAAACAAGATTGGTATGCTTGCATATTTTATGATATAACAGTAACATAGGACTACATACAGTATTACATATTGGATACAACAAAGTAAAGGATACCTTTTTAAAAGAGCCAAGAAAAAGATGCATATTCGTTGTTTGTATTTTATGAGGCATTCTTGGCGCAGCCTAAGCACCAACAACCAGACAACGGTGCTATAAACCCTACGAAGGATAAAACCCAGCTATGAAAATATTGAAAAAGTGCCATAAAACCAAAAAACTGCTAACCAAGGGCTGCCTGTATTACATTAAAACAAATAAATTCACGAAACAATAGTCAAGTGAGATCACATCAAACAGAACAATAGTGGGTATAAAACACACAGAAATAACACAGCAAAGAATATGTACTATAACAATTAAATTATTTTTCTTGAGCATGTCATTCATTGAAATATTACACAATTACAATCTAATAAAAAATGGCCACTTGAAAGTAAAAAAAAATCCAGCTATAACAAACAGCACTGTCATAGAATTACACTGAAATTCAAATAGTATCTACTACATTTTAGTTAAGGGGACTAAGCAATTAACTCTCTTCTGGGTGGCATATTGAACTCCTTGGAAAGCTGATTTTGTATGCTTCCTCATTTTCCTACTATTAGCAAGCAAAACGCTCATCCATGATAAGAACATTCAAGTTGCCAAAACCTAGTTTTAATACATAAAAAAAAAATCATTTAAGTCCAAAGAAAACATTCTTCCCCACGCAATGATATGAATTGCTCAAAATTGCTCAAAATCACTTTAGAATGTACAGCAAGTAAACAATATTTATATACCATTTTCTTCAAGGGTGATCTGAGTTTCAACCTCCATAACATCCCTCATTTCTGCCGACTGTGAATTCTTGTTTTTCTTCAACGGTGCCAATTTGAAAATTTTTATGTTCATTTTTAACTCTTCATCTTCATCTATGACAATGGGCTTCAATATAGACTGACTTTCCTGATGATCTGCCTCGCCTAAAATTTCGGCATTCTTTTTCAGCCATTTTTCCTTCAATGATTCTTCTTCCTTGGCTTTCTCTGTCAAGGAAATGAAATTGCTTAATTAAGCAAGAAGATAAGAATACATCCTTAATGTAAGGAATTTGGAAAAAATCTGATAAACGTATACAAACAGATGTTGTTTAAAATAGGGAGCTCCTACCTTCCCATAAAATATACAGGAGAAACTGATAAAGGTGATATAATAAAATGTCTTTTGAAAGGTCAAATATTGTATAAAGTGCAGAAAATGAAAGGAAAACTATATAAAAAAACCCAGAAAACTATATAAAATCAAAATTTTAAAAAGTGAATTGTATTTTTCCTAACTATACAAACTGAGGTCCTTTATATTAGGAATTACTTATGGCAAAGCTGGAGCACAGCTGTTAAAACTCCTGAACAACATGGTTGGGTAGTACCTAACATCTGGTAAGCGGGAATTCCTGCCTTCCCAGATGTAAACATTCCACTTTGCCTTTTGTCCCAGGTTCCAGACTGGAAGCAGAGCTGGCAAGTCAGGCGACAAGCTAAGACTTCTGTTATCTATTTTCAATTCAGGGTGAACAATAGAAAAAATACAAAATGAAGACAAACCTATCAAGATGTCTGAACAAGTCATTCTAAATCATCTTAGTAGCCTATGGTCATATGCGATGGAGCAGAAGACTTTTCATTCGAAAATGTGTCTGGTTGATAGAGCTACCGAGTGCAGTATAATTACACTCGAGTACCTGCATGTTAACCAAAACATGAGGGAAATTAAATCGTCTTGTTTGGTAATACATACCAATATACAGTATTACCTCATACTTCGAACTCAATCTGTTCCAGAAGGCTGTTCGAAGTACGATTTGTTCGAAATATGAAACAAATATCCCCATAAGAAATAAAGGGAATCAAGATCATTCATTCCAGCCAACCCCAAAAGTCCCCGTTTTCACATTTTTTCTATTATTAATGTGTTTAAAAGTTAAATTAAGAGTAATGTAACAGTACGTTATATGAAGTGAAATTTTCTAAATTTTATTTTTTCTATGTACGATTTACGAACCATTTGGTAAAAATGGCGCTGGCTGGCTGGGGGATGGAGGGAGGAGAGACGGGAAACCCTTGAGCAAACCAAATTGGTTGCAATATGCAAAGGTTGATAAAATCAGTTTTATTCACATATTAGGTACAAAGATAATCAAAGGAATCAATAGTGTGTGTGTCCGATTGTGTATTTACATTTGAATCTCAAGTGCATGAAAGAGATTAATTATGCCACAATACATCAACTTACTCTGGGCAAATGGCAGACTTTTAAAATGAACATGAGGGTCTTGCAAACAAATAAGTAATAAGTCAAGAATGCAAGAAAAGGAAAGAGATAGAATAACTTTTCACAAGGAAGCCATTTCAACAAACAATCAAAGGCATGCAGAAACTGAAAGTGGCGCCAATTTGTTTATCACAGAGCAGATACTTTTACAGTAGTAAAATATCATGACAACCATTTGCCACTAGATTGGTATTTTACCGGAACAGAAATAAGTGATTAGGGAAAAGCAAGTGTAAGTGAAAGAAATGTGAAATAATCTTTCAGCGCACCAAACACTGACTCAAGCAAGTTTTTTTTTCTTTGTACTGTATGCATTAGTTTTCATGTTTTATCATTATGTTAAATTCATTGTGAAATAATTTCATTCTTTCATATGTGAATTGTTACTGCTTTTACGTACATACATATTATAGTAAAGATATTATGGTTTCTTCTCTCTTGAACAATACCACAACGCACGATAACTTAAAATCATTCATTCATTATTCCTCAAAAATATAATAGCTACCTCCCTCAACCTCAAGTTAGCTGTGTATCACCGCAATGACAAATAATTTTGTTAATCATTTGTGCTAAATTTTATTGTGAAAAGCTTTGTTCTTTCATTTATTATTTTATTCATATTGTTCAACTAGACCGTCTCACTCGGCGCACCGAACACTGGCTCAATCAAATTTTTTTTCTGTATTGCATTTGATTGTTTTCATATTTTATCATAATGTTAAATTTATTGTGAAATAACATTTTATTTTTTATGTAAATTGGTACTGTTTTTATGTACATATTATAGTAAAGATTTTATTGTCTCTTCACTCCTCAACAATACCACAACGCATGATAACTTAAAATCATTCATTCATTATTCCTCAAAAATATAAACACTCCCTCCCTCTACCTCAAGTTAGCTGTGTATCACTGCAACGACGAATGATTTTGTTAATCATTTTGTGCTAAATTTTATTGTGAAAAGCTTTGTTCTTTCATTTATATACTATTTTGTTAACATTGTTTAACTAGACCATCTCACTCGGCGCACCGAACACTGGGTCAATTTAGATTTTTTTCTTTTTTTTCTGTATTGCATTTGTTTGTTTTCATATTTTATTATTACATTAAATTCATTGGGAAATTCCCTTTTGTTTTTGAATTGTTATTGCTTTTACATAGATACAGTAATATTTTAACTCTCTCTTCTTCTCTTCTCCTTCTCTCCTCAACATATCAACGCTCCCTCGTTCAGTCTTAAGTCAGCTGGGCGTGACATCACCGTGGTTACGTACGATTTTATAAATGTTTTATGCTAAATGTTATATTGAAAGCTACATTTTATATTACATGCTTTATACTTTTATTTATTTTGTCAAATATTGTTATCATTAAACTATATGTTGTAAATGAAAAAAAATTTATACAGTTTAACTTGTAAGACCCAGTAGGCCATCAAATGAAAGTACAGTAGTACCTCAAGATACAAAAGACTCAACTTACGAAAAACTCGAGATACGAAAGCTAACACGAAAAATTTTACTGCTCTACATACAAAAAGTTTTGAAGATACGAAAGGTTTCTGAAAGTCCGAGATTCACCCCATAAAAATTTTGAAACTCGCGCCGCACGCCGCCATCTTAGTTATAGTAGACTCGCCACCATCCTCCTGCTCTCCCATTGGTTCCTGATGCTAGCCAAGCCATGAGATCCTTCTGTCTAATTGGACAGCATCCCTCCCATCATGCATCTTCTATACGTACGTGTTGGCGTGCCTTAGCTCAGCCACTCCGCACCTGAAACTTTACCGTACGCAATCGGCATTCGTTCGGTCCAACGATTTCGTTTAGTAACGTAAATTCGTTAGTGATTTCGTTGCAATACATATTATCGTGTTGTGCGAAGACTGTATTGTGTAACTTTACGTAAATTAACGTACAAGATTAACGTAGTCATGGGTCCCAAGAAAGTTGAAATTCACGGAAAGAAGCGCATGCTGTCTTTGGAGACAAAGATGGAGATCATAAAGAAGTACGAAGCTGGTATGCGATTGAGTGTGATCGCAAAGGAATACAGCCGTAATCCGTCGACAATAGGCACCATCCTTAAACAGAAGGATGCCATCAAAGCAACTACACCGTCGAAGGGCATCACTATTTTGTCCAGCAAGAGGAGCCATGTGCACGACGAGATGGAACGGCTGCTCCTCGTCTGGATAAAAGACAAAGAAATCGCTGGCGATACAGTAACGGAGACGGCAATCGCTCACAAGGCCAGTGCTATTTTCGGCGGATTTTGATTGCGCAGGCGGAAGACGACGGAGGGGAAGGGAAGGGACTTCAACGCCAACCCCAGAGTTCAAGGCTTCGCATGGCTGGTTCAAGAAATTCCGTAAACGGACTGGCATCCATTCGGTGGTGTGTCATGGGGAGGCTGCCAGCTCGGACATGAAAGCAGCCGAAGCCTTTAAAAAGACGTTCGACGAGATGATGACCAAGGAAGGCTACAGTTCTCAGCAAGTCTTCAACTGTGATGAGACTGGCCTTTTTTTGGGAAAAAATGCCTCATCGGACATACATCACGGAGGAAGAGAAGCTACCCGGGCATAAGCCTATGAAAGACAGGCTTACGCTCGCACTTGTTCGAACGCCAGTGGGGATTGCAAGGTGAAGCCCTTACTGGTGTATCATTCTGAGACTCCTCGAGCCTTCAAGGCCCACAAAGTGTTGAAGGAGAAGCTTCCAGTGATGTGGAGGGCTAATGCAAAAGCCTGGGTAACGAGGCTTTTGTTCACCGAGAGGGTAAATCTGTGTTTCGGCCCGACTGTGAAGAGTTTTTTGCAAGAGAAGCGCCTCCCCCTGAAATGTCTGCTGGTGTTGGACAATGCCCCTCCCCACCCTCCTGGCCTAGAGGAAGATATCCTAGCAGAGTATTCCTTCATTAAGATTCTTTTTCTTCCGCCCAACACCACCCCTCTCCTCCAGCCCATGGACCAGCAAGTGATAGCGAACTTTAAGAAGCTGTACACGAAACATCTTTTCAAAAGATGTTTCGACATCACCGATACCACAAACCTCACCTTGCGTCAATTTTGGAAGGAGCATTTCGACATCGTCATTTGCATCCGACTCATCGACCAAGCTTGGCAGGAGGTTTCGAGGCGAACCTTGAATTCCTCGTGGAGGAAACTCTGGCCTGATGCCGTATCCGCCCGAGACTTCGAGGGATTCGACGTGGGCGAAGTTGGTGCTGCTGAGTCTGAAACAGTTGACGATCCCGAAACTGTTTCCCAATCAGATCTTGATGAGATCGTTGCACTCGGCAAGTCCATGGGGCTGGTCGTCGACGAGGACGACATCAACGACCTTCTCGAGGAGCACCAAGAGGAGCTTACGACGGATGACCTGAAGGAGTTGGAGGCCATGCAACATAACGTCGTTCAAGAGGAGTTCTCTAGCAGCAGCGATGAAGAGGAGGAGGAGTCTATGACAACGGCAGAAATTAAGGATGTCTTAGCTGCTTTTCATAAAGTGCAATCGTTTATCGAAAAAAAGACACCCCCGAAAAGGCTCACACAGGTCGTATGCTTACGCAGTTCGATGACGTTTGCTTGAGTCGTTTCAGGAACATTGTGAAAAGTAGGCAGAAGCAATCTTCCTTGGATCGTTATTTTTTAAAGAGGCCTTCAGCATTAGCAGGATAAGCAAAAAAGGAAGAACCAAGTGATAAAAAACAGAAAGTTGAAAGCAAAAAGGAAGAACCAAGTGATGAAAAACAGAACGTTGAAAGTGTGATGAAGTTGAAATTCTGTAAAAAAAAAAAAAAAAAAAAAAAAAGAGAAAAAAAAAGCCTATGTAAAAGTAAAAAAACAAGTTAAAAATAAAAAAAATAAAAAAATTTTAATTTTTAGATTTTTGAAAGTTAAGTGTTACAGTTTTGTTAATGTGTTTCGTAAATTTTAGTTTTATAGTTTTCCTTAAATTTTTTATGTGTTTTTGTAAAGTTAAGTGTACGTACGTACGTACGTTATCTGCCGTTTGTCCTCCTCTGCCGCCACTTTCGGAGATAGCCTCACTCGAAAGGTAAGCTTCCACATTTTACGTTACAGTAATAATATTTCTTGTACACTAATATACACTTTATTTACAGGTTTTGCATTTTTAGTCTTAATTTAGGTATTGAATGGTCCAAATTGTTGTAGTATTTCATTGTTTATAGGTCAATTTAGCTTTATTATGAAATTTAATGGGGTGTTTTTGGAGGGCTTGGAACGGATTAGCCATTTTACATGTAAAATGTGTTCCAAGATACGAAAAACTCATTATACGAAGGCCGCCTCGGAACGGATTAATTTCGTATCTCGAGGTACCACTGTATAAACTAGATAATCAGTCAGTTCAAAGTACGAACATTTGTTTGACAAACGATACGAAAAACGAAAAGTTCGACTTAAGAAACATTCGACAAACAAGGTACCATTGTACTGTGGTATTGTTGCTCAACAACACCACTGTGCCTCAAAATCAAATCCCAAAACTCTAAAAGGGGCCATAAATTGCCGATTTTATAGCGCTACGCCAATAACCAGGCCTGCCTGTACAAATTAAACGTGCCAATAACCAGGGCTGCCTGTACAAAATAAACGTAGCTGAAATAGCCAATATTTTCAATAAAACCATTATACTATTATTTGAAAATAATATACATATACCAAAAAATTCTCATCTCAGTAATAGAGAGAGAGATAGAGAAGAGTTGTTCTTACTTAAAAGTGAAATGGAATGGCTTTTTCTTTAAATATTATCACGTATGAATTTTGTAATTACAGTTATATTATTATTATTATATTACCAATACTATTTGAAAATAATACACATAGCAACAGTGTTTCCCCTTTATTTGTGGGAATATGTACCAGACCCCCCCGAATACAGGCAGTCCCCTTTCATTGGCAATCCAGTTTTAAAGCCATAAAATCAGCGATTTATGGCACCACAATGGGCCGAGTTCCGGTTATTGGTGCCGTATGGCATCACAAGGTTGCTTATGGCACCACAAGGTTGCTCATGGTGCTACAAAGTTGCTTATGGTGCCACAAGGTTACTTATGGTGTTACAAAGTTGCTTATGGTGCCACAAGGTTGCTTATGGTGCTACAAAGTTGCTTATGGTGCCACAAGATTGCTAATGGCGCGCCATAACTGGTTATCGGTGCCATAAGCCCTATTATGGTACCATTAATCGCCTAGTTTCGAGTAATGGTGGATTTTGCTTATTGGCACACCCTCAAGAATGGAACACTTGCCGATAACCAGGGACTGCCAGTAACCTGTTATGGCGCCATAAATCGCTGAGTTTTGGTCAATGGCAGTTTTTGCTTATTGGGACACCCTGGGAATGGAACCCTCCCCGGTTATCCCCACCGATAGATAACCGGGGACTGCCTGTAGTTGAAATCCCTATAAAAATGCTTAAAACTGCCTACTTTTTTAGTTTTGTTTTGTTTGTATGGTGTTTTTACGTTACATGGAACCAGTGGTTATTCAGCAACGGGACCAACGGCTTTACGTGACTTCCGAACCATGTCGAGAGTGAACTTCTATCACCAGAAATAGTACAAATCTCTCACTCCTCAATGGAATGGCCGAGAATCGAACCCGCGACCACCGAGGTGAGAAGCAAACACCAAACCAACCACGCCACTGAGGCGCTTATACTTTGTTAGTTAAAAGTCAAGAAAAAACAACTAAAAATGTTTGTGCTTGGTTTTTTTAATAGTTTTATCACAAAAATGCATTTTACAGTGAAATTCATAAAAAAAAAAAAAAAAGAATTTGTGGATATTTCTCATAGAAAAATACCATGAATAGGCAAATTTTCTGCAAATAATGGAGGTACGTACATGCTCTGCAGAGAAATCAGCGAATACGTGAGTCTGCCAATCTGGAGTATGCAAGTATGGTGAGTTCACTGTACATACATGTAATATGATATTGTTATGATACAATAAAGTTTCATACATACTTAACTGGCAGATATATACATAGCTATCGACTCCGTCGTCCCCGACAGAAATTCAAATTTCGCGGCACTCACTACAGGTAGGTCAGGTGATCTACCGCCCTGCTCTGGGTGGCAGGACTAGGAACCATTCCCGTTTTCTAATCAGATTGTCTTTTCTTCCACCTGTCTCCTGCGGGTTAGGCTGGTGGGTCTTCAATTGTATATATCTGCCGAGGTAAGTATGTATGAAACTTTATTGTATCATAACAATATCATTTTCATACATTAAACTTACCTGTCAGATATATACATAGCTGATTGACACCCTTTGGTGGAGGGCAAGAGACAGCTAACTACTGACTAGACAGGTAAACAACATATGTTGTAGGTATTTATAGACCTTGGTTCCTACCTTATCAGGTGGAAGACTTCGTGACTACTGTCCAGGAGTCTGCTTCACCTCAAGAGCCTTAGCGAGATAGTGATCTGTGGCCAAGAGTTCTTGTGGGTCTGTCGATGGGGTATCATCCACTTACTCGACAGAGCCTAACTGGCATTTGTCAATGGGAGCACATCCGCTTATATGACAACACGCCTTCATTTAAGGAGCACACAACCGATCCCGATCACCCGAACCTAACACCCGTGTTAGTTCTAAGATTGCCAAGAGCTATCCCCAAACTCTTAGCAAACAACCAAAAATTCAATAACCACACATACAATAGTACAAAAAAAAATTTTTGTACCCCTCTAAAAGTCAGCTGTCACTCGATCTCCTAGTGAAGAGAAGTGAAGGTCGCCTGTGCGACACCTGACACCTCCATGCACAGGAAAACCAAGAACACATCCAACAAGAGGGTTACATACATTATTAAGGATCGGTGATAGCTCCCTTACCCAGAACCTTCTGTGCTGACACAAACGGACCTAGAGAAAAACATTTCTCATACGTAACTCGCACATCTTTTAAGTAATGAGATGCAAACACAGAGTTGCATCTCCAATAAGTTGTATCCAAAATATTTTTAAGTGACATATTTCTTTGGAACGCAATAGACGTTGCGATTGCCCTAACTTCGTGGGCTCTCACTCTTAAAAGATTAAAAGAAGAATCATCGGGTAAGCAATTATGAGCTTCCGTAATAACACTTCTAACAAAGAAGGCTAAGGCGTTCTTGGACATTGCTCTCTTGGGGTCTTTTACTGAGCACCAAAGACCTTTTTGCAAACCCCCCAACTGCTTCTTCCTATCCAGATAGAATTTAAGAGCTCTAACTGGGCAAAGGGATCTTTCTGCCTCTCTGCCCACCAAACTAGTAAGTCCTTTTACCTCGAAGCTCCTGGGCCAGGGATTCGAAGGGTTTTCATTTTTGGCAAGAAAGAGAGACTGGAAAGAACAAATTGCAGAGTCTCCTTTGAAGCCGACTCGTGATTCAAGGGCGTGCAACTCGCTGACTCTTTTTGCCGTGGCAAGAGACATCAGAAACAAACACTTTCTAGTGATATTACGAAATGAAGTAGTGTGTGGTGGTTCGAATTCTTCGGAGGATAGAAATTTAAGAACCACATCTAAGTTCCAGCCTTGGAAATCCCCCCTAAGGTTTCCAACTGACTTTGATGTTTCGAAGGAACGAATGAGGTCGTGCAAATCTTTATCATTCATTAAATCTAATCCCTTGTTTCTGAAGACTGCTGAAAGCATACTCCTGTACCCCTTAATAGTCGGTACAGAGAGATGCGACTTTTCTCTAAGAAACAGAAGGAAATCCGCAATTTCGGTCACAGAGGTACTGGAAGAGGACAGCTTCTTCGACCTGCACCAACTTCTGAAAACCTCCCACTTCGATTGGTACACTCGCCTAGTAGATGATCTGCGGGCTCTAGCAATTGCGCTTGCTGTCTTGCGAGAAAACCCTCTCGCTCTGACAAGTCTTTCGATAGTCGAAAGGCAGTCAGAGCAAGAGCGTAGTTTTGATGGTACCTCTCGAAGTGGGGTTGTTTGAGCAGATCTATCCTGTTTGGAAGAGATCTGGAGAAGTCCACTGTCCACTCCATTACCTCTGTGAACCAAATCTGAGATGGCCAATACGGAGCAATCAGAGTCATTTTGGTTCCTTCGGATGCCACGAATTTTCTGACTACTTCCCCCAGTATCTTGAACGGGGGAAAAGCGTAAACATCTAGCCCTGACCAGTCCAGGAGAAAGGTGTCTGTTGCCTAAGCCCTGGGATCTTCTACTAGGGCACAAAATGTGTCTATCCTTTTGGAGAGGAATGTGGCGAACAGATGTATTTGAGGCTTCCCCCAAAGATACCAAAGGCTCTTGACAGACTTCTGAGTGGAGTGTCCATTCTGTGGGAAGGACCTGGAACCTCCTGCTCAGTCTGTCCGCTCTCACATTCCTCTCCCCTTGGACAAACCTCGTTAGAAGAACTACCTTCCTTTGGTTCGCCCAAATCAACAGGTCTCTTGCCAGCTCGTATAGAGCGAAAGAGTGAGTCCCTCCTTGTTTCTTGACATAAGCCAGAGCGGTAGTATTGTCTGAGTTTATCTGTACAACCTTGCCTCTGACTATGTGTTCAAAGCTCTTTAGCACAAGGTGAATTGCTAAAAGCTCTTTGCAATTTATGTGCCATGACACCTGTTCTGCCGACCAGGTGCCTGACACTTCTTTGGATCCCAATGTTGCACCCCAGCCCGACTCCGACGCGTCTGAGAACAATGTCAGGCTTGGGTTCCGTACTTGCAGGGATACTCCTTTGTTTTCTTTTAAGGGAATCAACCACCACCTTAAATGATTTTTTATTTCCTCCGAGATTGGAAACGTGTCCGAGAGTTGTCCTGTCTTCCAACTCCAACTTCTTCTCAGGAAGAACTGAAGTGGACGAAGATGTAGTCTTCCTAGTGGAAAGAACTGTTCGAGCGAGGAAAGGGTCCCCAGAAGGCTCAACCATTCCCTCGCTGAAGTGCGCTCTTTCCCTAAGAAGCTCGATACCGTGGCACAGCCTTTCCTTATTCTCTCTTGAGAGGGAAAAACTCGAAAACCCCGAGAATCCATCTGAATCCCCAGATAAACCACGTTCTGGCTGGGGATCATCTGAGACTTCTCGAGGTTCACGATCAATCCCAATGATTTTGTCAATTCCAGTGTTGTTGACAGATCCTCCAAACACTGCTTTTGAGACCTGGTTCTGATGAGCCAGTCGTCCAGGTACAGGGAGACGTTTATCCCTTTCAAATGTAAGTGTCTTGATACATTCTTCATCACGTCCATAAAGACTTGAGGAGCCGTGGAAAGGCCGAAACACAGGGCCCTGAACTGATAGATCCTTCCCTCGAACATAAATCGAAGGTACTTCCTCGACGAATGGTGAATCGGGATGTGGAAATATGCGTCCTGAAGGTCTAGGGACGCCATCCAATCTCCTTGACGCAGTGCTGCAAGGACTGAAGCAGACGTTTCCATGCTGAATTCTGTTGTTTTACGAATTTGTTCAGCGCACTTACATCCAGTACCGGTCTCCATCCCCCCGAGGCTTTTGCTACAAGAAACAAGCGATTGTAAAACCCCGGGGAGCTGTGATCCAGCACCAGCTCTAGTGCTCTTTTGTCCCACATCTGTTCCACCATTTGACGAAGAGTATCCATCAGAAGGGCAGGGTCCTTGTATCTGGCGGACAGTTCCCTCGGTGATGTTGTTAAGGGAGGACTGTCCTTAATGGGATGTAATAACCCTTCTTGATGATTGACATCGTCCAAGGATTTGATCCTATGTCTCCCAGGCTTTCGCAAAGAAATGTAACCTGGCTCCTACAGGTGTTTGGAGGATAGATTTCCCTCACTTTCCCTTCCTTAAAGGGACGGAAGGAAGAACCTACCCCTTTTCACAGTTGACTTCCTTCTGGCGATAGATCTAGCTGGAAGGCCTCCTCGAAAGGGCTGCTGCTGAGCTGGACGAGCCCCTTTCTTTTCCTCACTGGCCACAGGTCTATTTTTCCTTGAGGATTGTCTAAGGAGATCCTGAGTGGCCTTTTCAGTCAGTGAATGGGCAATGTCCTTCACCAACTGCGAGGGAAAAAGATGTTCTGAGAGAGGCACAAACAATAAGGTGGACCTCTGCGAAGGAGAGATGGCCTTCGTGAGGAAAGCACTGTGAACCGCCCTCTTCTTTAAAATTCCCGCACCAAAGAGGGGGCATACTTCAGCCGATCCATCCTGAACAGCCTTATCAATGCATGTGAGGATGCTATTTAAGGTTTCTGGGTCCAGTTGTTCCTTTTCATGAGACTTCTTGGCAAGAACCCCAAGGGACCAATCCAGGAAGTTAAAAACTTCTAAAGTGTGAAAAAGTCCCTTGAGAAGGTGGTCCGTTTCCGAAAGACCCCATGTTACTTTTGCTGAATTCAAGGCGTGTCTTCTCGATGAGTCTACCAAACTCGAGAAGTCTGACTCAGCCGAAACGGACAGAGAAAATCCCATATTCTCTCCCGTTTCGTACCAAATGCCTCTCCTCCCCGTAAGTTTAGCAGGAGGCATACAAAAGACTGTCCTTCCTAACTCCTCCTTCTTCTTGAACCAGGAGTCAAGAGATTGTAGTGCCCTCCTCATAGATATAGCAGGCTTCATTTTCAGGAAGGAGGAAGACTTGTGCGTTTTCGTGCTCGAAAACAGAGAGCGTGGAGAAGGAGGAGTGGCTGGCGTTAAAGAATCTCCATATTCTTCCAAAAGAAGGGACGAAAGAACTTTGTAATTAGAAAATCCTTCCTTACTAGTCATTTCATCCTCCGAGGCATCTTCTGGGTTCATAGGCTCGGAAGGAGAAGGCTCCCTTCTTTCCTCTGTTTCTTCCCTTACTCTCTTCCTTTCCGAAGAAGCACTTCTAATTGACGCTTGGATGACTCCTGTCGGATGTCAGGCTCTTCAAGCAGGGAATGCGCCTGGCGCACGGCAGGAGTATCTCGCCTGGAAGGAGTAACGTGTTTGGAATACTCCTGGTGCTTGGCAGGCGCAATGTGCTTCGATTATTCCTGGCGTCTGGTAGGCGCATCTTGTTCCGAATACTCCTGGCGCCTGGGAGGAGTATTAAGTTCAGAATACTCCTGGCGCCCGGGAGGAGTATAAAGTTCCGAATACTCCTGGCGCCTGGGAGGAGTATTAAGTTCAGAATACTCCTGGCGCCTGGGAGGAGTATCGAGGTCAGAAGACTCTTGGCGCCTAACAGAAGTATGTCGCTCCAAATACTCCTGATCTTTGGAAGGCGTAACTAGCTCTGAATACTCCTGATGTTTAGTAGGAGTATTGATCATGGTAGGCGCCTTTCGTTTAACAAGTACATTGCGCTTAGCAGGCGCTCTACTCCTAACAGGATCTTCTTCTTCAGTTAAATCTTGGCGCTTGGTTGAAGATCTTGAACGTTGTACCGAATATTCTGGCTCTTTGCGCCTACTCGGAGCCTGGCTCCTGGCTGGCGCCAAACCCTTGACAGGAGTAACTTCCTTTCTTACTTCTCTCCTGTCTAACGCTCCGTTCCCACCGGAGATGGTCGCCTGTGCGACACCTCCCCCAAAAGGCTCGTTGCGCGTGACAGGGGATCGGTATTTAGATCTTTTAATAGGAAGCCTATCATCCTTCTTACGAGTAGGCTCCTTAGAAAGAACTCCTACCAACGAGGCTAATTGCTCCTGCACATTCATTAAAATTTTTCTGGTTGAGGAATCTTTCGAATCAGGAGAGGGAGATCTGGAAGGCGCTCTAGGATCTCCTCCAGACCCAGAGTCTGACTGTTTTCTAGCCTTCTTTATTACCGAAGGCGCATCTTCTTCAGAGAAGCGCTCGGGGCTAGAATTGAGCTCATGTTCTTTCATACTCCTCTTCAGTGGACGGGAAAGTTTCGACTCCTTCCATCCTCTTCTCGGAGAGGGCGAACTAGAAGACGAAAAGCACTCTCTAAGGACGCTTTTCCTATAGCGTTCCTTGGCAGTTTGTGATGTGATAGATTCTGCCGAAGGGACGCCTGATCGTTGGGGATTCTCCACAACCCCCTTACGGCTTTCGACTTTCCTTCTCCTCCGGGCCAGGGAGCTTGGAAGAGGTCTAGGCCTGGGAGCGTTGCAGAGACGACCAGACGCCCCCTCCACTACACTGGGGACACTAATATCACTAGCGAAACCACATTCACTTTCCTTACCTTCCAATGCTGCCATTTTTTCCTGCATTTTCTGAAGGGAAGCTCTGAGTTCCGCTATTTCCGAAGCAGAACCAGAGGGATTAGCAATTTGTGAATGGGCTGAAACAGAATGGGCATGATTATCAGAGGAAGAAGCTACAGAACTAGACAGTAATTCACGAGATGTAGACATTTTGCGGGTTTTGTAAGCCGCTTTCCTCTCTCTATCTTTCTCTAATTTCTTCAAGTAAGAAGTTAGATTCTTCCACTCTTGCGCACTCAGTTTCTCACACTCGTTACATGTATTCTCAATCGAGCATTCAACCATTCTACAACCACTGCATGTAGTGTGAGGATCTACCGAAGCTTTCGGAATCCTCACCTTACAGCCCTCATTCACACACACTCTGAAACTAACACTAGAGTCAGACATATCCACGAATTCCAAAACCAAGTCCAAAAAACAGTCCACGATAGCGAATGCCAAAACAACGATCCAAGTACGTCACCAAATATCAGCGAGAGACGATCAAAAGCGTTGTGAAAAAAGAATTCCAGTCAGGAGGTAGTAACAACAATGTTGATACCACCGGCGACAGAGAGAATCTGATTAGAAAATGGGAATGGTTCCTAGTCCTGCCACCCAGAGCAGGGCGGTAGATCAGCTGACCTACCTGTAGCGAGTGCCACGAAATTTGAATTTCTGTCGGGGACGACGGAGTCGATAGCTATGTATATATCTGACAGGTAAGTTGAATGTATGAAAATAAAAATTCTCTCATCTCAGTAAAAGAGAGAGAGAACTATTATTTTTGTTATTTATTGTTATTTAATCTACACATAAAATTTACACTAGCTTGAAAACTTATAAAATACATAAAAAATTAAAATTTGCATTTGTGTGTCTGTGAAATACTCGCATATGATAATTAGTAAGGTTCCAATGAAAAGTTTGTGCTATTGTGACTTTGCACAACTTGAACCACGCAAGATTGAGGTATTACAGTACTGTTGTGTCCTACAATTTCTCACTGTCAACCTGAAAAAGAAAAAGATAATTATTAAAAAGAGACTCTTCTAGTTCCAAAGTGCACTGCCTTCTAAAAGAGCGGAGACCCCTGAGAATGCGTCACCCAATTGCCAAAACCATCACCTCTCCTTCTCCCCCGACAAGCGAGTAAAGAGCGAAGAAGGAAAGAATACCAGGAGAGAAAAACTGAGGGTGAAGGCTCGGAAGCTTTCCCCCCGCCAAACTCTCCAACAGTGCAAGCGGCAGGAGCAACATCTCATGATAAAAAACGAATATGTATAATGCCACACCCTTACCAAAGGGATGGATATGATAGGGGGCAAATTGTTATACCCCTAGCCACCGACCCAGACACACTCTCCTGGGGGAAGGCAGCCTGCAAGGCTATCACAAATTGTGGGTTTGTAAATTAATAATATCAAACATAGTATATTGATGATATATATAAAAATAATAAAAGAAAAAACCCACCAGGAAAACAAGTTTAACGACAGTTACGCAAGAGCTCACAAAAATACGTCTGCATCGCGTGATGGCCGAAACCAAAACTGGAATGTTTACATCCAGGCAGGCAGGTAGTCCCACCTACCAGATGGTAGTTACTACCTAACCAATTTGTTCAAGAGTTTTAACAGTCATGTTCCAGCTTCGCCGTAAGCAATTCCTAATGTAGAGGACTGAGGGTTTGTATATTGTGTAGGAACAAATAAGTGATGACAAGAATAAGTCAACCCCTCACAGTAAGTCCAAATTTACATATCACTCAAAGGGACAAAAAGAAGACGTGATGGACTAAATTGCCCTTGACACAAGACTAAGTTATTGGTTAAGCTTTCAAGAACCCTCACCTTCATTAATACTTCTAAACTCTTCTTGGCTTCTTGCATGCAGATATGAGAGTAGAAGCAGCCACCAGCATAGGGCATACAATTACCCTGCCATCATAATGCCAGCTTTAATGGCTATTAACTAAACATTCAGGCAAATGACAGTGGAATAATTACTTCACAAACCATTACTGTACCTTTTACTAATATGAAATTCTGAATGCTTTGGCTACCTCTGACCATGAAACATGTAATTGACACAAGCACTTAAATCTGCTAGTAGAGTTCATGTACCCATATAAAGTGTAGGTTTATAGTTATTTATTATATACGAACACTAGCATCCAAATATAAAATCTGCAGCACTGTACTATTAATTTCTTAAATTACAACTGACAGACAAAAACTGAAGCATACTTATTAACCCTGGCTAAAGGACTACTAAAAAACCTCACTAAAAGAATTTTCAGGATTTTTTCCTTCAAGGCTGACAGCAATTTTGACAGAAAACAACCTATGCCTTTAAAGATAGTGCAAGAGAATACTGATAGTTCTCTCCCCATATTCGTGGGGGATGTGTACCAAACCCCACACAAATAGCTATTATCTGTGAATAGTTGAAAACCCTACAAAACCCTTAAAACTGCCACATATATGGTTAGTTAAAACTCATGAAAAACCCACTAAAAATGGTTTGTATGATAGTTTTATTACAAAAAGTCCATTTTATGATGAAATTGATAACAAAAAAATAAAACAGGAATTTGTGGATATTTTTCATAGAAAAATACTGCAAACCGGTGTTTTCCATGAATAATTGGGGTATATGTCCCAGGGAGAAATCCGCGAATCTAGAGTCTGCGAATACGGGGGTTCATTGTACAAATAACAAAATCTGTAAATGTATTCTCTTACAAAATGTCTAACACATTGAATTACAGTACATATAGAATTATGTATGGTACCAAGTACTGCAGCAGTGATAAAGGTGCTAGGTATACTTAAGTATATCTAAGTTTAACCAGGCCTTTGAGCTGATTAACAGCTCTCCTGTGGCTGGCCCAAAGGATTAGATACTTTCACAAGGCTAGGAACTATTGGTTACTTAGCAACAGGACCTACAGCTTATTGTGTGATCTGAACCACATCGCGAAACGAATTTCTACCACCAGAAATGACAGTGGAATAATTACTTCACAAACCATTACTGTACCTTTTACTAATATGAAATTCTGAATGCTTTGGCTACCTCTGACCATGAAACATGTAATTGACACAAGCACTTAAATCTGCTAGTAGAGTTCATGTACCCATATAAAGTGTAGGTTTATAGTTATTTATTATATACGAACACTAGCATCCAAATATAAAATCTGCAGCACTGTACTATTAATTTCTTAAATTACAACTGACAGACAAAAACTGAAGCATACTTATTAACCCTGGCTAAAGGACTACTAAAAAACCTCACTAAAAGAATTTTCAGGATTTTTTCCTTCAAGGCTGACAGCAATTTTGACAGAAAACAACCTATGCCTTTAAAGATAGTGCAAGAGAATACTGATAGTTCTCTCCCCATATTCGTGGGGGATGTGTACCAAACCCCACACAAATAGCTATTATCTGTGAATAGTTGAAAACCCTACAAAACCCTTAAAACTTCCACATATATGGTTAGTTAAAACTCATGAAAAACCCACTAAAAATGGTTTGTATGATAGTTTTATTACAAAAAGTCCATTTTATGATGAAATTGATAACAAAAAAATAAAACAGGAATTTGTGGATATTTTTCATAGAAAAATACTGCAAACAGGTGTTTTCCGTGAATAATTGGGGTATATGTCCCAGGGAGAAATCCGCGAATCTAGAGTCTGCGAATACGGGGGTTCATTGTACAAATAACAAAATCTGTAAATGTATTCTCTTACAAAATGTCTAACACATTGAATTACAGTACATATAGAATTATGTATGGTACCAAGTACTGCAGCAGTGATAAAGGTGCTAGGTATAGTTAAGTATATCTGAGTTTAACCAGGCCTTCGAGCTGATTTAACCAGCTCTCCTGTGGCTGGCCCAAAGGATTAGATACTTTCACAAGGCTAGGAACTATTGGTTACTTAGCAACAGGACCTACAGCTTATTGTGGGATCTGAACCACATCGCAAAACGAATTTCTACCACCAGAAATAAATTCCTCTGATTCTTAATTTGGGTTAAATACTACCAAGGAACATAAAACTCCAAAATTCTTCTTTCATTGCACCATTATGGCAGTATTTCTTCATGTTTTACAAATAAGTTTAGGCATGTAAATAAGTATGCAATAAGAAATAGTACTTCCACTAACAACAAAGCAACTTCCAAGTTAATTTTTTTCATCCTAATTTAAGACGTTCAATTTTAAAAAAGACCACTGTCCACTAAATTCAACTTGTATAAACAATCGCAAGAGTAACTCATCAACAGAGCATGAGAAACAATAATCAGCTATACATACTTAACAACCAAAACAAGATGTTTTTAAGAAAGCTTAAAACACTCTTAAGAACCTATATTCAGCAATGAATCTAATACAGCTCCTTAAGACTAATAGAAATGTTAACTAAAACTCACTGTCTTGATAAGTAAGGTATCGATTATATTGATCTTCAGTCAGTGCTGGGGCACATGTAATGGCATGCGGCGTCCTTACAGCTTGCAGACGCAAGTAAGGATGATGACAAACTCTTGTTGTAGCAACAGTAACAACATACCTACAAGATTCAGGTTCATCCACTCTTTGGATATAGTCACCAACACCATCCTCACAATGGAACTGTGAAAAACAAAACACAATATTATGTAAAATGACAGAGCATATTTTTCCTAATATAGTAATATAAGTTTAAGAAGGTACATATTCCAAATAAGTAATAAAGAATATGTATATAAATCTTATAATAATGAAATAAAACATAAAATAAATGCAGAACAATCACAACCCCTGTTTATGACATCAAATTAATTTACTGTACTGAATTCAAAGTGAGTCCCATCATATTTCAATTATAGTGAGTATGGTTCTCGAAAAAAAGTACGAGCATTAGATAATGCAATTCTAAACACAATGATTACCATTTTTTTTTTTTTTTTATCCTGACATTCAAACATGTGTGACACCTGTCTATGAATAGGTTTCTGGGATATTGCATTTAACAATATAGTACTACTTTCTGGATTACATGTAACAATATACTACTAATATAAAAACTGCCCTAAAAATCTTGATACATGAGATTTTTTGGTTTTATAAACAAATGATCTGTAAATGCATTCTTTAGCTAATCACTGATAGAACAAACATTAGATTTCAAGCTCCCTCTTTACTTGCAATTATGAATGCATGGCTGGTATGATTGGAAAATTAGCATTTTCTTCCTTGGTGTTTTTCCAGCTGCTGTTCACATTCTTCATTGCTGAACAAAACAAAACCATTGAAATTTCTTGCGATACTTTCCAAACATGCTATATGTAATGTACTACTGATTTGTAGTAGTTTGAAAACTGATATTGTCCATCTGGGAACTCACTTTATACAACTCACTACAAGGTTCTAATAGTAGAATTAGTAATATAACTACTATAAAAATACGTAATAAAATGTATTAGACTACACACTAAATTCTAGAAGTCTTTAGGCAAAAAATATAATAAACTCAAGAGCAGTCTTTAGGCAAATAATATAACAAAGAGGATATATGTTGAAAAGAAAAAGGACCATACTCACTCGAACTTCTGTTCTTCTAGGCTCGCCTGTAAGGTCACACTTTGTTCCATTTACATAGAACTGACTATGGAAACCTCTGCAGTCTATTCTTTGTTTCAGAACTGTTTTTCCAGTTATATTCAGACTCATATTTTCCCAAAATAAGAATTGGTCCTGAAGCTTTGTGATCTGCAAATGAAATATTACTTGGACTTACACCTACGAAATAAATTAATATATGAATTAAAAGATGCTTATTACTACTTACACAGAACTTGATTCTTTTCTTTCAGACCTTACCACTATAACCTATCATCTGCTTTTGCAAGATGTTATTTAATATGAAAAAAAATTAATTCCTAACAGAGAAGTTTACATACTATTCTAAATGAAATCGTATGGTAAAGATTAAACCATACAATGTTAAAATATCCTAACATGTATGGTTTAATTACCAAATACAGTACGGTCCCCAATTATGCGAGAATTTGGTCGATTCACGGCCTCTCAGAATTGGAAATTCGCAAATTTTGAAACACATATCTTATGGGAATAATTCCATTTGGAACAAGGCAAACGTCAACTTACCGAGTCAAAATTTTTTATACTACCCATTTTCAATGCTTTCTGTGTACTATACTATATTTTTTTCTAATATGAAATTGTTCTTATGGATAAGTAAAACATTAAGGGGGCCGGCCGGCCGGCTAATGTCATTCTTTAAGGACAGGACTTTGATATTCATACCACTTAATAAGGTGACTTGGGACATCTCCGAACGGCATATGATTTTCGTCTCTGACCTTCGGTTTTGTAACGCCAGGTCGATTTATCCCAAAAATAACATTTTTGTTTTCAAATTCTATCTCCTCCTTTGATATTTTAATATTAAGACCTGGGATTACTACCATATATAGACCTGATGTAGACCTCCAATCAAATGAGGAGTTTTTTTTTCTAAAAGTAATTTTTTTGCTAGATATGAATTTTTCATTATGGTAAAAAATTAAACCCTATAAATTAGGAAAACAAAATTAAAAAAAAAAAAAAAAAAAAAAAAAAAAGGAAAAAAAAAAAAAAGGGCTTCATTTGATTGTTCTATAACATCTTTCTGAGTTATATACCAAATTCCAATGTTATAGCTTTAAAACTAAGTGAGAAAATAGATTTTGAAGGTCAATAACTATAGTTTTGAGATACGGGCGTTCAAAGTTTTTCTTCGTATTTTTATAACGACAATGTTAATAAACAATGACTATTATGAATGTAGTATTTCTTTTCTGTGTATTAATAAACCAAAACTATTTTATTTATCATAAAATTCAATCATAAATGATGATCCCTTTGCTCATATATCGTAGCTTGAGGCACTGCGTAAGGCAAGACGGGGCACTCCTTCGCACGCAACTCTCTCTCTCTCTCTCTCCTTCACTAACTCGGCTTATTACAGCGAATTTTCTTCTTCTGTATGTTACCTAGATGTTTTCCTAGTATTTTCCGTTTTGGCATGATGAAATTCTTGCCGAAACAAAAATAAACAAACGCAAATGCTAGAGAATATCAAGAGGTGAAATTTGAAGTTGTACTCTCTTTTTACAAAGACAATGTTAATAAATCATAATTATTATGAATTTCATATTCCTTTTTGGGTATTAATAAACCAAAACTATGTTATTTATCATAAATTAAGATCCCTTTGCTCAAACATCGAAGCCTTGGGGACAGTGCGACGTGTGCTTCAGGCAAGATGAGCGCGTTTACTTACTACGCAACCCTCCCTCTCTCTCTTCGCTAACTACGCTAATATCGCATATATTATGATATTCTGTAATCATATTAGAGCGAATTTTCATCTTTATGTTAGCGAGATGTTTTCCATGTCTTTTCCTAATTGACATGATGAAATTCTTGCCGAAACATAGATAAGCATAATGTCAGAGGTGAAACTCGAACGTGTAGTCTACTTGAAGACTCTGCTCCTACTGATCATGGTTGAACTTGATACTTCCCTCTGCGATCCACGGAATCTCTACAGATGCCATTTCTCACAATTTCTTTGACAATAATTATCAAAATTTACGATAACAGAAGAAATATTGCATTTCCTTCTACGGATGAATGTTTTAGGCTTATATTGAGTTATGTTTACTAATTACCCTGTAACTACGAAAGTAAGAGGAATTTTGACGAAATATTTCGTATACGTATTCTCAATTGCCATATGAAGCTCCATGAATTTTTTCATGACTTTGCATTTTTTGCCCTATACCACCATATATATATATAGGGGTTCTGGCCGGCCCCCTTAAAAAGGTTTAAAATTAGACAGGATGGTGACAACTCCCACACGTAAACAATGCCACCATTGGGTGCAAATGTACTGTACAATACAGTCATTTCCTTTGAAAAACCTTTTGAATGGAATTTCCTCTGCCTACCCTCTGCCAAAAAACCTTCAAATTTCCCCTATCTCATCCTCCATGAAGAGTTCTTCTGCTGAAGGAAGGCTTTGTGAACCATTTGAGGTTTTGGGGACTGGCCGATCATGCGTCTTCACTCCCGATAGGCCGAACAAACTTGGTTACGAGCGTCTCTCGGTTTCTTTGTCCGGCATGTTTGCTATGTAATCGTTTTCATATAAATTTATTCTACGATAAAAAAGAACTGATGAAAATTCAAAATTTGATATGAAATTACAATTTCTTAAAAAGAAATGAAAAAATTCAAAATTCAACATGAAATGACAGTTTCTTGAAAAGTTTAGATCGAACGATTCTCTCTCTCTCACATCTGCTTCTCGGTTAATCACTTTTACTAATCATTTTCATCAAAATCTAATTCAACAACAGAAAAAAATAAAGGATCAAATGCCAAAAGTTAGTCAAAACAAGTGAGATTCCTGGGTACTGTAAAAACAATTATCGGGAATTCTCTTCTCGACCAAGTGTTTGCAGATCACAGAAGACCACAACACTTGGAGATTGCTAGAAATTCCAAAGAATCTAAGCGCTTGGCGAGACCCCTGAATTTTGTCAAACGATCATTGGGGAGGGGCCCCTCCTTGACTTCTAGAAATCGAGGAGGGACAGGGATAAAAACCAGTCCTATGTGCGAGCATTTAAGACTGGAAGGTGATTACAATTCAACAGAGTATGTACTTGAGGCTCCCAAAACGCAAGAACCCACAGGAAAGTGCGAATTGAAATCCGTCCAAAGGACAGAAAGAACCTCGGAGAACATATTCTCCAAGTGTTGGAATCCTAAGATATCGAGACGGTGAGAGGTCTCTCTGTCATTGACAGAAGATCCTTTCTCAACAACGTGGACATACATCCAGTTGGACTCTAAGATCCTTCCAGGAACGTGGTCCCCCACGCTGAATCCTACGGAGAGCATTCTGCAGGATCCCTCCTATTCACCTCGCCCCTCCCAGTGTAGCCATAGGAGGTAGAGGAAATAGGATAGGAAGATTTGACACACTAGCTTGTCTTGCTTGCAGAACTAGGAGAAGCGAGTTGTGGGCAGCTATCAACCTCTGGTGGTGGCCATGACGTGAGTCTAGGAGACCATTCTTGCCCTGGAGAAATGTTTTCCTGAGGAGGTTTACGAAACTGTCACTCGGCACGATAAACGTTCACCGCCACAGAGACTGGCCAGTCACACGAACATGACCATGATCTGGGTGGAGCTGAGCGTGCACCTGGCTGGCGAATGCCAGTACCGTCCTCCAATGTGTCCCAGTCCTCATCGAGGTCGAAACCTCTCTACAGGACTGAATGGGGGACCCCTACCGGTCTCACCATGTGCACAGTCCCACAGGACCGTTATGTCAACTTTGGGTAATCAGCAATTACCACAAGAGTGATCACTGGCAAGGCATGAGTCACCTGAGCGACTCACTCCTTTCTTACACTCTGTGCCTGCGTCGTGACAGTGAGTGGACTCAATGTCATCCACTCTAGATGCACACAAATACGTAGATTTACATGCACTCCAGGAATCTCCCAAACAAGCACCTGGCACGACACTAATCTTAAGGCCAGAACCTCTAGGACCAGCTGCAGAAGTGTGAAGTGTGAACCAAAGTTTGCACTTCTACGGCTCCCGACCCACTACACCCTGGGGACTGCGTGATGGTTCCTGTTCCCGAAGGAACCCGCGAGCCAACAGAAGTCCCATGATGAGACTTCTTTGGGGGGAGGGGAGACTACTTTCTCCTTCTTTGGCAGGGACCCTTAGAAGTCGAAGGGGAAGAGGTTGTAGAAAAATATGATGATTACAGAGGAAGATGACGACACCTGATGATCTCTCTTCCTCCTCGACTTCTTTTTCTCCAAATCCTGCAAGATTTCTACAGAATGAAGCACATTTACCAGCAGAAGGCACTGTCCAGTGATGAAACTCTAGGATAACAGTGGCAAATTAATATGATTTTCAGCAGGGGAACAGTACACACACTGAAGAACCAATATCACAGTATGCTATGAGTTACAGGTACAATTCCAAGGTTAGGGTAGTCAACACAAAGAGATATCCAACCCTCTACTGCTGTAATCAACTATCATCACTGTTAGCCTGTAAAAGAAGGAAAATGTGATTAAAAAAATAAGGATACTCCTATGGCATCCAAGGGCACTCTCCTCCAAAATGAGAGGAGATAACTCAAACACCAACTCCACAACTCCCCCCTCTACCTTCATCCAATAAGCTAGTGAAAGAATGAAAGAGAAGAGAAAATACTGAAAGAAAAACATTGGACAAACCTCTGAAGTTCCCCTCAGTAGTTTCCAATGCATTAGTGTAAATTTCAAACGAATACACTGTCTTGCCCTGCCAATAAAGGGCAAAAATATATAAGGGTGTTGGCACACCCTTGCCGTGCCGTCGACCCTTAACACAAAGCAGAAAGGTGGCTAGCAAGGCTATCACAAACAGTGGGTTTGTATATTAATTATCAAAGTCAATCAATTATTAACATCGAATACAATATATACATATAGTATACAGTGGACCACCGTATTCGTGTTCATCTGGATTTGCAGACTCACACATTCGCGGATTTCTCTCCGGAATGTTTCCCTGCATTATTTGCAGAAAATTCGCATAGTTGCTAAATTTTTCTATGAGAAATATCCACAAATTCCTGGTTTTTTTCATAAACTTCATAAAAAATGCACTTTTTGTGGAAAAACTATTTGAAAGAACAAGTATAAAAATTTTTAGTGGCTTTTTCTTGAGATTTAACTAAGAAGATAAGCTGTTTTTGGCATTTTTATAAGGGTTCCAACTCGCGAATATGGGGGGACCTCAGTGTATATAAACACACACACACACACACACATATATATATATATATATATATATATATATATATATATATATATATATATATATATATATATATATGTATGTATGTGTGATACAGTAAGTCCTCGGGTTACGCTGGTCTCGACTTACGATGTTTCGTGGTTACGAACGCGCCCCCATAAAAATATATAAAAAATAATATTTTGCGTTGTTCCGTCTTACGCGGTTTAGCGTCGTAAGCAACGTAAACAAACGCGAACTAGTTCCAGGCGCACGGCGGAAGAATACGCTTTGTGGGGGATGAGAGATGGCGTCGCTTCGCTACGCTCAGTCCTCGCCCATACGCCATTTTGGTTGTTACACTGCTCTCTCCCTCGTGTGTATCGTTTTTGTAACTTTTTGCTCTTTGTTATGGCTCCCAAGCGCAAGCGACTCTCTGATGGTAGTGCATCGAAGAAAAGAAAGGCCATCACCATGGAAATTAAAGTGGACATTATAAAGCGATCCGAGAAGGGAGAAACGCCAACAAACATTGGCCGCTCGCTTGGCCTTAGCCGTCTTCGACCGTTGCTACCATTATCAAAGATAAAGAGCGCATCGTTGAACATGTGAAAGGCTCTGCTCCTATGAAAGCGACAGTGATAACTAAGCAGCGTAGTGGTCTAATAATTGAAATGGAAAGGTTATTGGTGCTTTGGTTGGAAGACCAAAATCAACGGCGTATCCCAGTCAGCCTTATGGTGATTCAGGAGAAGGCGAAAAGATTGTTTGAAGCGTTGAAAAAAAAGAAAAGGGGGAGGGAAGTGAAAGTGAAGAGTTTGTGGCTAGTAGGGGTTGGTTTATGCGATTTAAGGCTCGGGCCAATTACCATAACCTTAAATTGCAAGGTGAAGCTGCTAGTGGGGATGAGAAAGCAGCGAGTGAATTTCCTAAAGCGTTGTCTGAGATAATTAAGGAGGGGGGTTATTCTGCTCAGCAAGTGTTTAACGTAGACGAGACAGGTTTGTTTGGAAGCGTATGCCTAACCGCACTTACATCGCCAAGGAGGAGAAGTCAGCACCTGGTCATAAAGCCAGCAAGGAGAGGCTAACTTTACTTCTTGGGGGTAATGCTGCTGGCGACTTCAAACTGAAGCCCTTGTTGGTGTATCAGGCTGAAAATCCAAGGGCACTCAAGGGCATTTGGAAGGGTCAACTACCAGTAATTTGGAAGTCCAACAAGAAGGCATGGGTGACACTTGCAGTGTTTGAGGACTGGTTCGTAAACCATTTTGTTCCAAGTGTGGAGCGGTATTGCGCCTCCAAGGGTATCCCCTTTAAGGTGTTGCTAGTGCTGGACAATGCCCCTGGACACCCTGCCCAGCTGGGAGACTTCAACCCTAATGTCAAGGTGGTTTACCTTCCACCTAATACCACGGCCCTTTTACAGCCTATGGACCAAGGAGTGATTGCTTCGTTCAAGGCCTACTACCTACGAAGGACAATTGCTATGGCTTTACAGGCAACTGAAACCAAGAAGGACTTGACTCTGAAGACTTTTGGAAATCCTACAACATCCTTGATGCTGTAAAGAACATTGCTAATTCCTGGGAGGAGGTTAGCAAACAAACATGAATGGTGTCTGGAAGAAAATTTGTCATCAATTTGTGAATGATTTCCATGGGTTTGAGGACACAGTTCAGCTAGTTGTCAAGAACGTTGTTGCCCTGAGTAAGGAAATCAATTTGGAGATGGAGGTTGATGATGTTACAGAGCTGCTGGAGTCTCATGGCGAGGAGTTATCTGCTGAGGACCTGATACAACTGGAGAAGCAGATAATAGAGGAAGAAGAAGAAGCACCCACAGAGCCTAAGGCTTTCACAAGGCAGGACTTGATAAGAGGTTTTGCAGAGTTGCAGCAAGCGTTGTCAACTTTTGAGGCTCAGGATCCCAACTTGGACAGGTTCACTAGGGTTTCCAGAGGCGTCATGGATTTGATGCAGTGTTAAACAAGGAGATCTTGGATGAAAAGAGGTCGCTCTCTGTTCAGACTAACCTGGAGCAGTATTTTAAGAAGGGTAGAGAGGTCCTGCAGAAGATCCTGTACCCTCTACCTCAGCTGCCTCTGCTAATCCAGCACCTTCTGAATGTTCTGCTAACCCAGACTCACCTGCCCCAGTATCTCCAGCACCTTCTGTAGGTTCTGCCTCACCTAAAGACTCACCTGCCCCAACATCTCCACTAGTATGTTCTGCCTCACCTCAAGAATCACCTGCCTCAGCATCTCCAGTACTAGTATGTTCTGCCTCACCTCAAGAATCATCTGCCTCAGCATCTCCAGCAACTTCTGGAGGTTCTTTTTCTCTTCACTAACCTCCCCCAGTCTCTCCAGCACCGCAGCTTCCTCTCCAGTGTGCAAGCCAATCAAACTAATAAAGGTAAGGAATTGTTCTCTCGTGTTATTGATAGGTATTTACATTAAATCATGTGGTATTTTTCAATGTTCCGACTTACGCTGAAATTCGTGTTACGATGCATCGTAAGACGGATCACGTCGTAACTCGAGGACCCCCTGTATATATATATATATATATATATATATATATATATATATATATATATATATATATATATATATATATATATATATATATATATATATATATATAGTGAAAATTGAAGGCGGTTCTATCAACCAGTAGACATCAGTCGATACAAGGTGAAGGACAATCCTTTATTCCCATTATATGTACTTTTATTGTCGCGACGTTTCAAGACATAAAAGTCCCATTATCAAGCTAAAAGAGAGATAAAACAAAAGTTAAAATCACAAACTCGGCATACATATTAAAAGCTTAAAAAGTTAAATATAAAAAGCAAGTACAAGAGTAGGGAGGAGTCAATACCATCAGGTGCTGAAAGCACAGACCGAGTGACAATTCAGGCCGGGTCAGCTTCGACTTGAACTCACGAGAGATACAGAGGTGTTGAGGAAGACTGGGTGTTTAACTGCGGAACGAGTTGTTTAATGAAAAGTGATTCTAAAATAGCTAAATGCTGTTCGTTAGGGGATTGGCCTATAATTTTAAAATCTTTGTAATTCATGTCATGTTTACATTTCTTTGTGTGCTCGCGTATACATGAAAACTCAGGATTAGTTCATTTGACACCTGTTCTATAACTTAACGCCGCGATGAGAGTCTAATCTCACTTTGAGTAACCTCCGTGTGGAGCCGACATACTGGGATCAAATTTTTATAGCAACTGTTTTTATAATTTTAAACTAAACTCCATGTCTACCCTCTTTCACAGGGCTTTCAACATAACGTCTAACTGGAATCATTTTCACAATGAAATAACCTATCTCCACCAATTTTTCACTGACAATTGTTTTCCATCGAAACTTTTTTATAAACACCTGTACAAATTCTTGAACAATATATTCCATCCTAAAATTAAAATACCAACAGTGCCAAAATTACGACTGTTTGCAAGTGTCCCATTTATCCATAACAAAAATTTCTACCATGAATTGAAACTATTATAGAAAGTTTTTTCCTGCAATCGAATTAAAACTAATACCTTGCAACCCAATGAATATCAGATCTCTGTTTAAACACAAGGAGAAACTCAGTCCACTGATGACCTCAGGAGTCGTATATCTATTTAATTGCCCTAGATGTAATCTAGGGAAGTACGTCGGCTCCACACGGAGGTTACTCAAAGTGAGATTAGACTCTCATCGCGGCGTTAGTTATAGAACAGGTGTCAAATTAACTAATCCTGAGTTTTCATGTATACGCGAGCACACAAAGAAATGTAAACATGACATGAATTACAAAGATTTTAAAATTATAGGCCAATCCCCTAATGAACAGCATTTAGCTATTTTAGAATCACTTTTCATTAAACAACTCGTTCTGCAGTTAAACACCCAGTCTTCCTCAACACCTCTGTATCTCTCGTGAGTTCAAGTCGAAGCTGACCCGGCCTGAATTGTCACTCGGTCTGTTCTTTCAGCACCTGATGGTATTGACTCCTCCCTACTTTTGTACTTGCTTTTTATATTGTTAACTTTTTTAAGCTTTTAATATGTATGCCGAGTTTGTGATTTTAACTTTTGTTTTATCTCTCTTTTAGCTTGATAATGGGACTTTTATGTCTTGAAACGTCGCGACAATAAAAGTACATATAATGGGAATAAAGGATTGTCCTTCACCTTGTATCTACTGATATATATATATATATATATATATATATATATATATTATATATATATATATATTATATATATATATATATATATATATTATTCATTCAAAATAATAAAAGAAATATCCCACCAGGTAAAATCATGATTAACGGATAGTCAGCAAGAGCTCACAAACATACGTCTTCATTGGAAGACGGCTGAAAGGAAAGTGAAGTGTTTACATCCTGGCAGGCGGGCCTACCCAACTACCTGACGATAGTTACTGCCTAACTACCTTGTTCAAGAATTTAACGGCCGTATTCCAGTCTACTCTGAAAGTAATTCCTAATATAAAGGACCGACGGTTTGTATATCATGTAGGAACAAATAAACGTACAGTACTGTGATAGCAGCAAACGCAACAAGGAGAACTCTGTCAAGAGCTAAAACATTCAAAACACACCTGGTAGAGAACAGGTGTACCAGACAAGTCAATTGGGCAGCCATTCAATCTTTTGTTTGAATGCTGCCTTGCAAACTGGCACGCAGATAAGCTAACTTTAACAGTCGATAAGATTCATCCAAAATAAAATTAAAACATACCTTCTAAATGATACTGCTTGATTACAGATCCATAACAGAATTCATAGGTCCACCAGTCCACAGTTTTAATAAGACACGGTGCAGTCTCCATTGGCTTCAAGAGACCTTGAAAAAAAGATTGAGATTCAGTATAAATAACAATACCCTGTAT